>NW_019945231.1:18631-37580 GCF_002910315.2 Salvelinus sp. IW2-2015
ACATCAGACTATCAAGGACCCACAGAAAAACACCAGTCCCACCAGCGCTAAAATATACAAACCATTTCGCTATCTCTATCTACCGCTCTCCGCTTACAATGTAGCGTAATCCGCCTTCTGCTTTTATAACAACGAAATTCCAGTTGATGAATATCTACCCATCTTCCCGTCACAGCGCAGACATGTATTCAACGTCCAGTAACGACGCCACGTCTGAAAACGGAGAATTTCAACACGGACCCGTTGTTAGCAGACCTGCTCAATCGAATAGACTCCATGGTAAGATACATAACAACGCAACCAACAACGAAGACGTGTAACACGCCCCAAGAAACAAGGCCCTCGCGCCAACCGCGACCCACCACACACGCCCCACCACCCCCATCGACGCGACACTAGCAAGACCAAGTGACCCACAATTCAGGAAAACTAAACACTAGACTCTGTCCCTATTTGCGCGTCACGATTTGCACGAAGCAAAGCACACACCTTCTCATAAACCGACATCCATCATCTGTAGAACCAGTCACCATCAAGGACACCCATGCAGAACACCAGAAAGCCTAACAACGACATAAACCAACCGCACCAGCTTCATTTCTCTCGTTTATATCTTTCCGCCTACGCAACCATCGTGCGCGTATCACCAATCTCTCATTTGACAAGCCGATACTCGACCGATGCCTGTCACCCGAGCTCGCACGCAGACTCTCTAACACCCACTTGCGACTATTGGAGTATCCTTTCAAAATCATTCGAAATGTATTCTGACACATTTTTACAACAAAAATATTTTAATGATGAAAATGTATGGAAAAGACTTGTCAGATTTGACTACTTGAAACTAAATGCCATCCACCTCTTGCTAGTAAGAACCCTCAGGTATGTTGTGTGGATGGTCAACAATATCACTAAAAGAGAACCTGGTCAAATGAATCTGCGGCTAGCTGCTGGTCTGAAAGGACTGCCAAGCCAACATGCAGTCATAGCTAATGACCACTTTTGGAGATAGCTAGTTAGTTAGAACCCTTAATAGTATTGTATTTTTCAACCACAGTTCCTCCTGAGATCAAATTGTATGCCAAGGAAGAAGTGAACCTGGGAATAAACAACTCTCTCTCTGCTTCGTCAAATTTCTTTCCTCCGCCGTCCAAGTCAAATGGACCAAAAATGAGAGAACGTCCCCAAGGGGGTTAAAGCGGGTCAATATGCAACCAACAGTGATTACACTTTCTACCATTTCTCCCTCTGACCTTTGAACACACAAGAGGGAGACATCTACACCTGTATGTGGATCACACGGCCCTAGATGAACCTCTAACCAGGACATGGGGTGATTAAATATTTATGTAACATAGTGTTACATTTACATTTGACTGAAATCTTTGTAGTAAAACATGTTTAAAGAGAGAATATCTTCCCACAGAGTTCGAGGTGCCCCCCGTCCCAGTGTTGGTCCTGCTGTTTTCTGTGGACTAGGTCTGACTCTGGGGCTGCTGGGAGTCGCTACCGGAACATTCTTCCTCGTCAAAGGAACCCAATGTCAATGATGATACCCAGTATACTCTCTATGTCTCGGGTGATAATACACAGCATAATTTCCTATATGTCTCTGGGTGATAATACACAGTATAATCTCTGTGAACACGTCTGCGGTGATAATACACAGCATAATTCCTCTAATGTCTCTGGGTGATAATACACAGTATAAATCTCCCTATACTTATATGTGCTGGGTGATAATACACACGTATAATCTCCTATACTGTCTCGGGTGATATAACACAGAACCATTAACATCTACTATAGTCTATATACTTGTCTCTGGGTGATAAACACTATATAATCTCCTATACATCTCTGGGTGATAATACACAGTATAATCTCCTATATCTCTGGGTGATAATACACAGATAATATTTCCTATATGTCTCTGGGTGAATAATACACAGCATACACATTCCTACTATGTCTCTGCGGTCGATAATACACAGCATAATATCCCTAATGTCTCTGTCGCTGAGCGTGATACATACAACCAGATATAATCCCTATATGTCTCTTGCCTCTGGTGATTAATACACAGTATACATCTCCTCATATGTCTCTTCGCGGTGATAATACACAAGTATAATCTCCTATTACTGTCTCTGGGTACTAATACACACGTATAATCTCCTATATGTCTATGTTGTCGTGGAGTGATATACACAAGTATAACTCCCTATATGTCTACTGGGTGATAATACACAGTACTAATCTCCTATAATGTCTCGGGTGATAATACACAGCATAATTTCCTATATGTCTCTGGTGATAATACACAGTATAATCTCCTATATGTCTCGGGTGATAATCTACACAGTATATCTCCTATATGTCTCTGGGTGATAATACACCAGTATAATCTCTATATGTCCTGGGTGATAATACACAGCATAATTTCCTAATGTCTCTGGGTGATAATACACAGCATAATTTCCTATATGTCCTTGCTGGTGATAATACACAGTATAATCTCTATGTGTCTCTGGGTGATAATCACATGCATAAATTTCCTATATGTCTCTGGGTGATAAATACAGTATAATCTCCTCATCATTCTCTGGGTGATAATACACAGTATAATCTCCTATACATCTCTGGTGATAATACACAGCAAATCTTCCTATATGTCTCTGGGTGATAATACACAGCATAATTTCCTATATGGCGCTCTGTCGCTGTGTATTATCACCCAGAGACATATAGGAGATTATACTGTGTATTATCACCCAGAGACATAGAGAGTATACTGGGTATCATCATTGACATTGGGTTCCTTTGACGAGGAAGAATGTTCCGGTAGCGACTCCCAGCAGCCCCAGAGTCAGACCCAGTCCACAGAAAACAGCAGGACCAACACTGGGACGGGGGGGGCACCTCGAACTCTGTGGGAAGATATTTCTCTCTTTAAACATGTTTTACTACAAAGATTTCAGTCAAATGTAAATGTAACACTATGTTACATAAATRTTTAATCACCCCATGTCCTGGTTAGAGGTTCATCTAGGGCCGTGTGATCCACAATACAGGTGTAGATGTCTCCCTCTTGTGGTTCAAAGGTCAGAGTGGAGAAATGGTAGAAAGTGTAATCACTGTTGGTTGCATATTGACCCGCTTTAACCCCCTTGGGGACGTTCTCATCATTCTTGGTCCATTTGACTTGGACMGGCGGAGGAAAGAAATKRTTGACGAAGCAGAYGAGAGAGTTGTTTATTCCCAGGTTCACTTCTTCCTTGGCATACAATTTGATCTCAGGAGGAACTGTGGTTGAAAAATACAATACTATTAAGGGTTCTAACTAACTAGCTATCTCCAAAAGTGGTCATTAGCTATGACTGCATGTTGGCTTGGCAGTCCTTTCAGACCAGCAGCTAGCCGCAAGATTCATTTGACCAGGTTCTCTTTTAGTGATTGTATTGACCATCCACCACAACATACCTGAGGGTCTTACTAGCAAGAGGTGGATGGCATTTAGTTTCAAGTAGTCAAATCTGACAAGTCTTTTCCATACATTTTCATCATTAAAATATTTTTGTTGTAAAAATGTGTCAGAATACATTTCGAAATGATTTTGAAATACTCCCAAAGTCCCAAATGTTTAAACTCTGCCCACCTCGYACCAGGCAAGCTAAAGCCATTTCAAATAGAATTTGAACCCAGGTCTAGAAAAAAATATAAACAAAAATACTGTACCTTTAGCTTCTGGGGTTTCAAGGCTGAGTACTTTAATGGAATTGTTAAGACCTGCTCTTTGCCTCTCTGCAAATCTGACGCAAATAGGACAATCTATATAATTTCCCCATTCTGGGCGCGTTACCACGTCTTCTTTGTTGTTTAAATATACATGGAGATATTCATTACCGTCTRCTACAACGGTCATGTTAAATTCCTCCGTTTCAGAACGTGCGTTTATGACGTTGAATACATGTTGCGCTGTGGAGGAAGAGGGTAGAAGTCATCAACATGAATTCTGTTATAACCAACCATACTATCATTGTAATGCAACAAATAAAGAAAATGTTATATTTTTGCTTGGAAGTTGTTTTTCTTATAATAAATCTTAAAACAACAAAAATAGTTTTATCAAAACATGTTCTACACACAAGTATTTCAATTACACACCGTAATGKTGAAGTTTTTATGACATGTATTGTGTTGCACTACATTATAAATAGCTGAGGAACGTGCAACTCTGTAAGATAACAGTTGMACATTCCTCAGTTACTGTACATTGTAAGGAACCATGTGTAAYYYMRGKTWRKKSCYYSKKGKTTKSCYKKYMAWYYKKTYYTWMCYTKKYCYTKKKKWRRAMYYMMMCYKRAAARSMRRAWYMWWAAMMMAARRRSCMWYMKYMWWMCMWYMAWTYMMSRWKRMYKSYKKKKTTKRAAKKTYMAWYYYAAARGGRAAWYCMAMYWAWWYMWAACTTCCTCCTCACTCCTCTAGCTTCTCTCATATGTTGCACCAATTAAAAATCTGTATGCTGTTTCTAGGCAGACAAGTTTGTGTCAAAATTGTTTTCCACCCAGGTTTTGACTGTGGTCAAAAACCTATTTGGAATTAGAGTCAACATATTCAACATACAGTCATTATTATTTGCCCCAAAAATATATACTGTGAATACAATGAGTGTACAAAACATTAAGAACACCTGCTCTTTCCATGAAATAGACTGATCACGTGAATCCAGGTGAAAGATATGATCCCTTATTGATGTCCCCAATTGATGTTAAATCCACTTCAATCAGTGTAGATGAAGGGGAGGAGACAGGTTAAAGAAGGATTTCTAAGTTTTGAGACAGTTGAGACATGGATTGTGTATGTGTGCCATTCAGAAGGTGAATGGGCAAGACAAAATAGTTAAGTGCCTTTGAACAGGGTATGGTAGTAAGTGCCAGGCGCACCAGTTTGAGTGTGTCAAGAACTGCAACGCTGCTGGATTTTTCACGCTCAACAGTTTCCTGTGTGTATCAAGAATGTGGGGCGGGGGGGGGGTCATACCATGGATCATTTAGCTAATTCATTTAGAATTTTAGGACCCCTTTAGGTATAAAAGAAATGCATTCACTACCGGTCAACAGTCTTAGAACACATTCAAGGGTTGTTCTTTATTTTTACTATGTTCTACATTGTAGAATAATAGTGACGACATCAAAACTATGAAATAACACATATGGAATCATGTAGTAACCAAAAAAGTGTTAAACATATCAACATATATTTTATATTTGAGATTCTTCAAATAGCCGCCCTTTGCCTTGATGACAGCTTTAAACCTGGCCTCTTCCATTTTTGCAGTAATGCTGCAATTAGTTGGTTGTAATTTTGGGAAGAGCAGACATTTCCATATATTTTTGATAGCTGCATGTATGACAACTCCACCAGTCCTATTTATGATAGAATTTACAAAGAATATACATTTATTTAAAAAAAATTGTTGCTGAAATTAGTATATTTGAGGGGTTTTTTTTATTCCCCTTTTTCTCCCCAATTTCATGGTATCCAATTAGTAGTTAGTCTTGTCTCATCGCTGCAACTCCCGTACGAAGGTCGAGAGCCAGGCGTCCTCCGAAACACAACCCAACCAAGCCTCACTGCTTCTTGACACAATGCCCACTTAACCCGGAAGCCAGCCGCACCAATGCAGGAAACACCGTACACCTGGCGATCGAAAGTGGACAACCTTGTTTTACTCCTCTTGACAGTTTAAAACTTACTGAGAAGTAGACATTATTTAAAAAATATATTTGATGGTCCTGTCAACACTTTTTTAAACGTTGGTTGAATACAATTACAGTGAAATGGTTGAATTACAGTGAAATGCTTACTTACAGGCTCTAACCAATAGTGCGGAAAAAAGGTGTGTGTGTGTGTGTGTGTGTGTGTGTGTGTGTGTGTGTGTGTGTGTGTGTGTGTGTGTGTGTTGTAAACAGAAATATAATTTACATAAGTATTCAGACCCTTTACTCAGTCTTTGTTGAAGCACCTTTGGCAGTGATTACAGCCTCTTGGGTATGATGCTACAAGCTTTTCACACCTGTATTTGGGGAGTTTCTCCCATTCTTCTCTGCAGACCCTCACAAGCTCTGTCAGGTTGGATGGGGAACGTCGACTGCATAGCTATTTTCATCAAGGATCTCTGCACTTTCTTCGTTCATCTTTCCCTTGATCCTGACTAGTCTCCCAGTCCCTGCCGCTGAAAAACATCCCCACAGCATGGTGTTGCCACAACCATGCTTCACCGTAGGGATGGTGCCAGGTTTCCTCCAGGCGTGATGCTTGGCATTCAGGCCAAAGAGTTCAATCTTGGTTTCATCAGACCAGAGAATCTTGTTTCTCATGGTCTGAGAGTCCTTTAGGTGCCTTTTGGCAAACTCCAAGCAGGCTGTCATGTGCCTTTTAATGAGGAGTGGCTTCCGTCTGGCCACTCTGCCATAAAGGCCTGATTGGTGGAGTGCTGCAGAGATGGGAAAACCTTCCAGAAGGATACTCTGGAGCTCTGTCAGATGTTAAGGAGAGATGCTGCAGACATTTTTTGGAACCCTTCCCCAGATCTGTGCCTCGCCACAATCCTGTCTCGGAGCTCTACGGACATTCCTTCGACCTCATGGCTTGGTTTTTGCTCTGACATTTTTTTGCATTGTCAACTTTGTGACCTTATATAGACAGGTGTGTGCCTTTCCAAATCAATTGAATTTACACAGGTGGACTCGAAGTTGTAAAAACATCTCAAAGATGATCAATGGAAACAGGATGCACCTGGGCTCAATTTAAAGTCTCATAGCAAAGGTCTGAATACTTATGTAAATAAGATATTTCAGTTTTTTTGTTTTGTTTATATATTTGCAAAATGTCAATTATTTTTTTTGCTTTGTCATTATGGGGTATTGTGTGTAGATTGATGGGGGGGGGGGGGGGACTATTCAATCAATTTAGAAAACCCTGTAACATAATAAATGTGTCTAGGGGTCTGAATAGTTTCTGAATGGACTGGATCTGCTCTTAGAAAAATAGTACATTCTCCACTGCTATTTTTGTTGCCAGTTATCATTGATTTAATTGACTTATTTCAGCAATTTGATTTTTTACATTTTTATAGTAGTCTAATGTTGGTGGGGCTATTATTCTGTTTTAATGTTACCCCTGAATCACTTTGATAAATATAATAGTTATTCTTGAATATACACTTCTCAAAAAAATAAAGGGAACACTTAAACAACACAATGTAACTCCAAGTCAATCACACTTCTGTGAAATCAAACTGTCCACTTAGGAAGCAACACTGATTGACAATAAATTTCACATGCTGTTGTGCAAATGGAATAGACAACAGGTTGAAATTATGGCAATTAGCAAGACACCCCCAATAAAGGAGTGGTTCTGCAGGTGGTGACCACGAGCCACTTCTCAGTTCCTATGCTTCCTGGCTGATGTTTTGGTCACTTTTAAATGCTGGCGGTGCTTTACTCTAGTGGTAGCATGAGACTGAGTCTACAACCCACACAAGTGTCTCAGGTAGTGCAGCTCATCCAGGATGGCACATCAATGCGAGCTGTGGCAAGAAGGTTTGCTGTGTCTGTCAGCGTAGTGTCCAGAGCATGGAGGTGCTACCAGGAGACAGGCCAGTAGACGTGGAGGAGGCCGTGGAGGGCAACAACCCAGCAGCAGGACCACTACCTCCGCCTTTGTGCAAGGAGGAGCACTGCCAGAGCCCTGCAAAATGACCTCTAGCAGGCCACAAATGTGCATGTGTCTGCTCAAAAGTCAGAAACAGACTCCATGAGGGTGGTATGAGGGCCCAAAGTCCACAGGTGGGGGTTGTGCTTACAGCCCAACACCGTGCAGGCGTTTGGCATTTGCCAGAGAACACCAGATTTGGCAAATCGCCACTGGCGCCCTGTGCTCTTCACAGATGAAAGCAGGTTCACACTGAGCACGTGACAGACGTGCCAGAGTCTGAGACGCCGTGGAGAACGTTCTGCTGCCTGCAACATCCTCCAGCATGACCGGTTTTGGCGGTGGGTCAGTCATGGTGTGGGGTGGCATTTCTTTGGGGGCCGCACAGCCCTCCATGTGCTCGCCAGAGGTAGCCTGACTGCCATTAGGTACCGAGATGAGATCCTCAGACCCCTTGTGAGACCATATGCTGGTGCGGTTGGCCCTGGGTTCCTCCTAATGCAAGACAATGCTAGACCTCATGTGGCTGGAGTGTGTCAGCAGTTCCTGCAAGAGGAAGGCATTGATGCTATGGACTGGCCCGCCCGTTCCCAGACCTGAATCCAATTGAGCACATCTGGGACATCATGTCTCGCTCCATCCACCAACGCCACGTTGCACCACAGACTGTCCAGGAGTTGGCGGATGCCTCAGTCCAGGTCTGGGAGGAGATCCCTCAGGAGACCATCCGCCTCCTCATCAGGAGCATGCCCAGGCGTTGTAGGGAGGTCATACAGGCACGTGGAGGCCACACACACTACTGAGCCTCATTTTGACTTGTTTTAAGGACATTACATCAAAGTTGGATCAGCCTGTAGTGTGGTTTTCCACTTTAATTTTGAGTGTGACTCCAAATCCAGACCTCCATGGGTTGATAAATTTGATTTCCATTGATAATTTTTGTGTGATTTTGTGTGTCAGCACATTCAACTATGTAAGAAAAAAGTATTTAATAAGAATATTTCATTCATTCAGATCTAGGATGTGTTATTTTAGTGTTCCCTTTATTTTTTTGAGCAGTGTATTATACTAAGCTGTAGGAATACAGGTCAAATCAGTCATTGACACAGACATGGTGGCGTAGCAGGAAGACATGCCATACCATAAACCAAGAGGTTGGAGTTCAAATCCCAGATGAGGACATGTTGAATAATAATTACTGTATAAATATACAGTACATACACTATGTAATCATTTATGTCATATGTACATTGAAAACGCCGACGTTATTTCGTGATGTTCTGGGGACATCCTTATTTTTGTTTGATGGGCGGCATCATTTGAACATTTGAATGCACATGTGCAGAGTTATGTGAACATGTGAATTATCATCACATGTGAATCACATGGAGGTTTCACGATTTCACATGAAATTTCACATGTGAAATATGCGCAAATCATGTGATTTTCAACATGTGAAATCATGTGGGTTTTTTTTATAAGGGTAACTGCACATTCTTGTATGATAACAATCAATATGTGGTGGTACAAGTATACAGGTGAATTCCATGTTTTTTCTCTCCAGATGTACACTTTGTCACCACCCTCGAACTTTGTTATTACAGAGGGGAAGATCCACAACATGTGAGTTCATCATCAGAATCTATTCAACATGGTGACGGTTGTGGAATACAACAGTGCTTTCAACAGATACACTGGATATACAGTTGGAATATATCATGCTGAGATACAGAACAAAGATCTGTTTTTCTACTGCAAAAATGATGGTGAACTCGTCTACAAAGCTGGATTTAATAAAACAGGTAAGCACCCATAGAGGACAGTAGTGAAAACATAATAAATGTGCTTCAGGCAAAATGTATTTTACATCATGTGTGTTTTATAAATATAAAATATTCTGCTAAGCACTATTTGGTTGACTCTAACATGAGTGAGGTTTGTATTTGACAAGTCAGGGAACTTCCAGAAAGAAACCTGTCTGTGCAGTTCTTATCTAACTCATACCATCCCAGGGTGGAATCTTGCCGAGTTTGTTTTGAGGAAGTGAAAGAGAACTAGCTTGGGTATCAGTCTGACACAACACAAGCCACCTCAATTGACTCTGTCTAAAAGTACACTTACTAAAGCTTATAGGTGGAACACATTGAAATACAAGAGACCTGGCCAGTATGAATCTGTCCAACCTTATTGGACATTTACAATACCAGTCAAAAGTTAGGACACACCTACTCATTCAAGGGTTTTTCTTTATTTTCTACATTGTAGAATAATAGTAAAGACATCAAAACTATGAAATAACAAATATGGAATCATGTAGAAACCAAAAAAGCGTTAAACATATTTTATTTGTTGAATTATTCAAATTAGCCACCCTTTGCCTTGATGACAGCTTTGCACACTCTTGGCATTCTCTCAACCAGCTTCACCTGGAATGCTTTTCGAACAGTCTTGAAGGAGTTCCCACATATGCTGAGTACTTGTTGGCTTCTTTTCCTACAGTCTGTGGTCCAACTCATCCCAAACCATCTCAATTGGGTTGAGGTCAGGTGATTGTGGAGGCCAGGTCATCTGATGCAGCACTCCATCACTATCCTGCTTGGTCAAATAGCCCTTACACAGCCTGGAGGTGTGTTGGTTCATTGTCCGGTTGAAAAACAAATTATAGTCCCGCTAAGCACAAACCAGATGGGATGGCGTATTGCAGCAGAATGCTGTGGTGGCCATGCTGGTTAAGTGTGCCTTGAATTCTAAATAAATCACTGACAGTGTCACCAGCAAAGCACCCCCACACCTCCTCCTCCATGCTTCAAGGTGGGAACCACAAATGTAGAGATAATCTGTTCACCTACTCTGCGTCTCACAAAGACACAGCGGTTGCAACCAAAAAGGACAGATTTCCACCGGTCTAATGTCTATTGATCATGTTTGTTGGCCCAAGCAAGTCCCAAGCAAGTCTGTTCTTCTTATTGGTGTCCTTTAGTTGTGGTTTCTTTGCAGCAATTCGACCATGAAGGACTGAATCAGTCTCTTCTGAACAGTTGATGTTGAGATGTGTCTGTTACTTGAACTCTGTGAAGCATTTATTTGGGCTGCAATTTCTGAGGCTGGTATCTCTAATGAATTCACCCTCTGCAGCGGAGGTAACTCTGGGTCTTCCTTTCCTGTGGCGGTCCTCATGAGAGCCATTTTCATCATAGCGCTTGATGGTTTTTGCGACTGCACTTGAAGAAACTTTCAAAGTTCTTGAAATTTTCCACATTGACTGACCTTCATGTCTTAAAGNAGTTGGATCAGCCTGTAGTGTGGTTTTCCACTTTAATTTTGAGTGTGACTCCAAATCCAGACCTCCATGGGTTGATAAATTTGATTTCCATTGATAATTTTTGTGTGATTTTGTTGTCAGCACATTCAACTATGTAAAGAAAAAAGTATTTAATAAGAATATTTCATTCATTCAGAYCTAGGATGTGTTATTTTAGTGTTCCCTTTATTTTTTTGAGCAGTGTATTATACTAAGCTGTAGGAATACAGGTCAAATCAGTCATTGACACAGACATGGTGGCGTAGCAGGAAGACATGCCATACCATAAACCAAGAGGTTGGAGTTCAAATCCCAGATGAGGACATGTTGAATAATAATTACTGTATAAATATACAGTACATACACTATGTAATCATTTATGTCATATGTACATTGAAAACGCCGACGTTATTTCGTGATGTTCTGGGGACATCCTTATTTTTGTTTGATGGGCGGCATCATTTGAACATTTGAATGCACATGTGCAGAGTTATGTGAACATGTGAATTATCATCACATGTGAATCACATGGAGGTTTCACGATTTCACATGAAATTTCACATGTGAAATATGCGCAAATCATGTGATTTTCAACATGTGAAATCATGTGTTTTTTTTTTTATAAGGGTAACTGCACATTCTTGTATGATAACAATCAATATGTGGTGGTACAAGTATACAGGTGAATTCCATGTTTTTTCTCTCCAGATGTACACTTTGTCACCACCCTCGAACTTTGTTATTACAGAGGAGAAGATCCACAACATGTGAGTTCATCATCAGAATCTATTCAACATGGTGACGGTTGCGGAATACAACAGTGCTTTCAACAGATACACTGGATATACAGTTGGAATATATCATGCTGAGATACAGAACAAAGATCTGTTTTTCTACTGCAAAGATGATGGTGAACTCGTCTACAAAGCTGGATTTAATAAAACAGGTAAGCACCCATAGAGGACAGTAGTGAAAACATAATAAATGTGCTTCAGGCAAAATGTATTTTACATCATGTGTGTTTTATGGCATATAAAATATTCTGCTAAGCACTATTTGGTTGACTCTAACATGAGTGAGGTTTGTATTTGACAAGTCAGGGAACTTCCAGAAAGAAACCTGTCTGTGCAGTTCTTATCTAACTTGTACCATCCCAGGGTGGAATCTTGCTGAGTTTGTTTTGAGGAAGTGAAAGAGAACCAGCTTGGGTATCAGTCTGACACAACACAAGGCATCTCAATTGACCCTGTCTAAAAGTACACTTACTAAAGCTTATAGGTGAAACGCATTGAAATACAAGAGACCAGGCCAGTATGAATCTGTCCAACCTTATTGGACATTTACAATACCAGTCAAAAGTTAGGACACACCTACTTATTCAAGGGTTTTTCTTTATTTTCACTATTTTCTACATTGTAGAATAATAGTGAAGACATCACAACTATGAAATAACACATATGGAATCATGTAGAATCCAAAAAAGCGTTAAACATATATTATTTGTTTAATTATTCAAATTAGCCACCCTTTGCCTTGATGACAGCTTTGCACACTCTTGGCATTCTCTCAACCAGCTTCACCTGGAATGTTTTTCGAACAGTCTTGAAGGAGTTCCCACATATGCTGAGTACTTGTTGGCTTCTTTTCCTACAGTCTGTGGTCCAACTCATCCCAAACCATCTCAATTGGGTTGAGGTCAGGGGATTGTGGAGGCCAGGTCATCTGATGCAGCACTCCATCACTCTCCTGCTTGGTCAAATAGCCCTTACACAGCCTGGAGGTGTGTTGGTTCATTGTCCGTTTGAAAAACAAATTATAGTCCCGCTAAGTGCAAACCAGATGGGATGGCGTATCGCTGCAGAATGCTGTGGTAGCCACGTTGGTTAAGTGTGCCTTGAAATTTTAAAGTAAATCACTGACAGTCTCACCAGCAAAGCACCCCACACACCATAACACCTCCTCCATGCTTCAAGGTGGGAAACACACATGCAGAGATAATCCGTTCACCTACTCTGCGTCTCACAAAGACACAGCGGTTGCAACCAAAAATCTCAAATTTGGACACATCAGACCAAAGGACAGATTTCCACCGGTCTAATGTCTATTTATCATGTTTGTTGGCCAAGCAAGTCTCTTCTTCTTATTGGTGTCCTTTAGTAGTGGTTTCTTTGCAGCAATTCGACCATGAAGGACTGAGTCTCCTCTGAAAGTTGATGTTGAGATGTGTCTGTTACTTGAACTCTGTAAAGCATTTATTTGGGCTGCAATTTCTGAGGCTGGAAACTCTAATGAACTCACCCTCTGCAGCAGAGGTAACTCTGGGTCTTCCTTTCCTGTGGCGGTCCTCATGAGAGCCAGTTTAATCATAGCGCTTGATGTTTTTGCGACTGCACTTGAAGAAACTTTCAAAGTTCTTGAAATTTTCCGCATTGACTGACCTTCATGTCTTAAAGTAATTATTTTGAGCTGTTCTTGGGCCATAATATGGACTTGGTCTTTTACCAAATAGGGCTATCTTCTGTATACCACCCCTACCTTGTCACAACACAAGTGATTGGCTCAAACGCATTAAGGAAAGAAATTCCACAAATGAACTTTTAACAAGGCACACCTGTGAACTGAAATGCATTCCGGGTGACTACCTGATGAAGCTGGTTAAGAGAATGCCAAGAGTGTGCAAAGCTGTCATCAAGGCAAAGGGTGGCTACTTTGAAAAATCTCAAATATAAAATATATTTTGATTTGTTTAACACTTTTTTGGTTATGTAAAGGACCACCAGAGGGCAGGCTGGTCCCACGGATAGTAGCCCAGCCCAGCATGTGAGTCAAGGTGATCAGAGGCAWTTATGCACAGCTGATGGTACTAATGACCTATTCTCTTTCCCCTACAAGAGAGAGGAGGGAACCAGCAGTGAGGGGGACTGGAGAAAGAAAAGAGTGTTTGCTTCTCCAAATGAGAGGACATACCTTTCGGAAGGGAGAAGAAGAGGACAAACTACCTCTGGGGAATGGCCACCACGGATCCAGACCACCACCCGAAGGGAGCTCTCCACGAACGGATCGTTAAGGCGGTGACACACCTGTGATTCATGTTATATTTTAAAGATACTCACCTTGTGTTCCTTGTTCTTGTAAAGAAGATTTGTGTTTTCTTTGGGAGATCATCCTTGATTGTCTTGGAGTTTTTGAGAAGAAAAAAATACCTCAATAGAGAACTTTGTTAAATTAAGAAAACCTGCTCCTGACTCGTTTATTCCACCTTTTCGCTTTAGAGCAACCTCAAAGTACTTGGTCTGCTCACAGTTACTACTACTACGATTCCATGTGTTATTTCATAGTTTTGATGTCTTCATTATTATACAATGTAGGAAATTGTCAAAATAAAGAGAAATCCTTGAATGAGTAGGTGTGTCCAAACTCTGGACTAGTACTGTACATGTGCATTAGTAAAATGGTAGAAAAAAGAAAATAAGTGTTTTATGATATTTTCCCCTCGCAGTTGAGCCCTCCATCCATCTGAGGTCCATGACACCCCTCCAAGTTGACRTGCAGCTCCTACAAGTTCAACCCCAAACAGATCAGGGTGACCTRGTGGAGGGACGGACAGGAAGTGACCTCAGATGCAACTTCCCCTGAGGACTTGGCCAATGGCAACGGGTACCACCAGATCCACACCTACCTGGAGTACACGCCCATACCTTTTAGAGAGGATCTCCTGTATGGTGAAGCATGCCAGCTTCACTGAACCAAAGAGCCTACACTGGGGTAAGGGAACGAGGGTGTAAGGGAACGAGGAYGTAATGGCACAAGGAATTAAGGGAATGAAGAGATGAGGAAACAAGTAGCCACACTGAGTTTGACAGGAATTTACTGGTTTAACAAACTGGGTGATACTGGAATGGCTTAGGGAAGGGGGGGAACAAGGAGATTAGGAAATTGGAAACAAGCAGGCAAGTGTGACACAATGGCTGACTGGAATTTCTGTGGTAAGGGAGCAAGGAACTAAAGAAGTGGGGAATCAAAGAGCTCATATTAATTTGGTTCACCATTTCAGACATACTTTTATTTAATCCCAAACACAACTTGATGCATGATTTAAGTGTGGTTATATGTATGTTAGAGATGTGTGTTTTGTTTTGTGACTAACTTGAGCCAGTCTAACTCAGTCTGAGAGGAGTAAGATAGCCGTCTGGGCTGGTGCTGGGGGTGTTCTTTGGTGCAGTTGGTCTCGATTACTACAACAGGAGGAAGACCACTTGTGGTGAGACATACAAGAATCTATCAAAGATAGTATAGTTCACTGGTGGTGAGACATACAAGAATCTATCAAAGATATTATAGTTCGCTGGTGGTGAGACATACAATCCTCTGAGATATTACATTCAGAGGCCTACCTTTTGACCCACAATTGCCTCACAATGACCATGGCACTAAGTTTACCTGTGATAAGTGTGTAACTTTTTACAATGCCCTCGTTAAGCTAAGGCCAGACCAGGTGGATAGGTTGACGCATGAAACACAGATGCAGAGCGCCTCCCAGCTGTGGCACAATGCAAGGATACTGCGCATCACTGCCAGCACAGCACAACAAACCCAGGAAAATTCTTAAATGAACACTTGCTCCTGGCTTTTAGAGGGAATTCTGCCACTTGGTACCGCAACAAGGACAAAGGCACACAACTGATGGAAGGCAGAGGATTTGCTGTGGAGAGAAAAGGCCTGGTGGTGCATCCTGGCCATCCCTGGTCGGCAGCTGGGATTCTGGATCCTGGAGGTGAAATGTGACCTGAGGCTCCAAATCAAATTTTATTGGTCACATACACGTGTTTAGCAGATGTTATTGCGGGTGTATCGAAATGCTTGTGCTTCTAGTTCCGACAGTGCAGCAATATCTAACAAGTAATATCTAACAATTTCACAACATATACCTAATACACACAAATATAGTAAAGGAATGGAATTAAGAATATATAAATACTTGGACGTGCAATGTCAGAGTGGCATAGACTAAGATACAGCAGAATAGTATAGAATACAGTATATACATATGAGATGAGTAATGCAAGGTATGTAAACATTATTAAAGTGACATTATTAAAGTGACCACATCACTGAAGGAGTTTTTGACCCAGTCACGTGGTGACAACAAACAGTTTGTCATCCTTCCAAATGGGCCAAGTGGATATTACGTCCAGGTCCAGTTGTCCATGTTCTGTTTGGTCATCTGGACACCTACAGAAGACCTGGACATCCCTTTAATGCAGACTATACACAGGGTCATGTGACACGGTTACATAATTTTTACGTTCTGCACATGCTCCCCAGAATTGTAGATGACTTTGTGGCCAGTAAACTTAAGGTCTGCAGCAAGTACAGCGGGTTAGTAAAGATGCCAGTGAACTAGATGAAGAGGAGATGGGGGATGGGCATAAACTTCTCAGCCCTCTCCTGTACTCTCTGTTCACCCATGACTGCGTGGCCATGCACACCTCCAACTCAATCATCAAGTTTGCAGACGACACTACAGTGGTAGGCTTGATTACCAACAACGACGAGACAGCCTACAGGGAGGAGGTGAGGGCACTCGGAGTGTGGTGTCAGGAAAATAACCTCACACTCAACATCAACAAAACAAAGGAGATGATCGTGGACTTCAGGATACAGAAGAGGGCGTACCCCCCTATCCACATCAAAAGGACAGTAGTGGAGAAGGTGGAAAGTTTTAAGTTCCTCGGCGTACACATCACGGCAAACTGAAATGGTCCACCCACACAGACAGTGTGGTGAAGAAGGCGCAACAGCGCCTCTTCAACCTCAGGAGGCTGAAGAAATGTGGCTTGTCACAGAAAACACTCACAAACTTTTACAGATGAACAATCGAGAGCATTTTGTCGGGCTGTATCACCGCCTGGTACGGCAACTGCTCCGCCCACAACCGTAAGGCTCTCCAGAGGGTAGTGAGGTCTGCACAACGCATCACCGGGGGCAAACTACCTGCCCTCCAGGACACCTACACCACCCGATGTCACAGGAAGGCCAAAAAGATCATCAAGGACAACAACCACCCGAGCCACTGNCTATGTAAAGAAAAAAGTATTTAATAAGAATATTTCATTCATTCAGATCTAGGATGTGTTATTTTAGTGTTCCCTTTATTTTTTTGAGCAGTGTAGTTCACTGGTGGGGAGACATACAACAATCTATCAAAGATATTATAGTTCACTGGTGGTGAGACATACAATCCTCTATCTGAGATATTACATTGAGGCCTACCTTTTGACCCACAACTGCCTGTGTGTAACTTTTTACAATGCCTTCATTAAGCTAAGCCCAGATCAAGTAAACACAGACGCAGAGCGCCTCCCAGCTGTGGCACAATGCAAGGATGCTGCGCATCACCGCCAGCATAGCACAAAAAGTTCCCAGACGCAGCACAACAAACCCAGGAAAATTCTTATATGAACACTTGCTCCTGGCTTTTAGAGGGAATTCTGCCACTTGGTACCACAACAAGGACAAAGGCACACAACTGATGGAAGGCAGAGGATTTGCTGTGGAGAGAAAAGGCCTGGTGGTGCATCCTGGCCATCCCTGGTCGGCAGCTGGGATTCTGGATCCTGGAGGTGAAATGTGACCTGAGGCTCCAAATCAAATTTTATTGGTCACATACACGTGTTCAGCAGATGTTATTGCCGGTGTATCGAAATGCTTGTGCTTCTAGTTCCGACAGTGCAGCAATATCTAACAAGTAATACCTAACAATTTCACAGCATATACCTAATACACACAAATATAGTAAAGGAATGACTGCGTGGCCATGCACACCTCCAACTCAATCATCAAGTTTGCAGACGACACTACAGTGGTAGGCTTGATGACCAACAACGACGAGACGGCCTACAGTGAGGAGGTGAGGGCCTTTGGAGTGTGGTGTCAGGAAAATAACCTCACACTCAACATCAACAAAACAAAGGAGATGATCGTGGACTTCAGGATACAGCAGAGGGCGCACCCCCCTATCCACATCGACGGGACAGTAGTGGAGAAGGTGGAAAGTTTTAAGTTCCTCGGCGTACACATTACGGCAAACTGAAATGGTCCACCCACACAGACAGCGTGGTGAAGAAGGCGCAACAGCGCCTCTTCAACCTCAGGAGGCTGAAGAAATTTGGTTTGTCACAGAAAACACTCACAAACTTTGTATCACTGTATCACCGCTTGGTACGGCAACTGCTCCGCCCACAACCTTAAGGCTCTCCAGAGGGTAGTGAGATCTGCATAACGCATCACCGTGGGTAAACTACCTGCCCTCCAGGACACCTACACCACCCGATGTCACAGGAAGGCCAACAAGATCATCAAGGACAACAACCACCCGAGCCACTGCCTGTTCACCCCGCTATCATCCAGAAGGCGAGGTCATTACAGATGCATCAAAGCTGGGACCGAGAGACTGAAAAACAGCCATCACTAACATTGAGTGGCTGCTGCCAACATACTGACTCAAATCTCTAGCCACTTTATTAAAAAAATGGATGTAATAAATGTATCACTAGTCACTTTAAGCAATTCCAATTTATTTCATGTTTACATACCCTACATTACTCATCTCATATGTATATACTGTATTCTAGACCATCTACTCCATCTTGCCTATGCCGCATGGCCATCGCTCATCCATATATTTATATGTACATATTCTTATTCATTCCTTGTGTAAAAGGTAGTTGTTGTGAAATTGTTAGATTACTTAGTTAGATATTACTGCACTGTCAGAACTAGAAGCACAAGCATTTTGCTACACTCGCATTAACATCTGCTAACCATGTGTATGTGACCAATAAAATTGGATTTGATAAAGAGGAGATGGGGGAGGGGCAAACAGAATAAAGAGGAGATGGGGAGGGGCATAAACTAGATAAAGAGGAG
>NW_019945231.1:38827-42216 GCF_002910315.2 Salvelinus sp. IW2-2015
ATCAGCCCACCCATTGGTATCTGTTACCATGGACAGAGACCAACAGAGGTCTCTTATAGTTGACAGGAAGATAGACTCGTGGGATATTAGGATGTTATAGAATACCTCGATCAACACTGAAAAAGGATTCTGCCAATGTACACAAGAGAAACCAATACGACTCATAGAAAACCTTGAGGAAAGTTAGCTTTGGAGACGAAAAGTTTTCAGATGATTCCTTGTTAAGGGTGCAAATATATTAAACGATCCGCATCACCACACAAAACTTTTGTGTTCCTTCAAACCAGTAAAGGATGTTACATTGCCTATCCACAATGGCAACAACCTATACGTTTACGACAGCCACTGTGTAGAAATGGAAACAAATCCCAAGAACACTTGTTTGAGAATTTAGATTACACTACATACTGAGAGGAAAGCTTCGTGTAAGCGAGCCATCCTGCCCACTCAGAGAGAATAGCTCTCAAACGCGCTAACAACAGTAGCCGTAGCCTGTCTATGCGATAGTATAAAATTACTACACAAATCAACCTACCGTGCCGCTAGTTTACCAAAATCAGTAGCATTAAATGAGAGAGCTCCTAACCATTAGTTGATGTAGAATCATATATCAATGAGGCAGCGGAGCTTATGCAGTAAATTTGTTGCCACAAGGCAACGTAAGTTAAGTGGTGGCAAAATTCCATGGCGGAGTTGTGAGTGAGTCGAGCAAGTATAGGGTAGGCGAGGATCTGTAAGGAAAACCACCTAGTTCCAAGGACTGGGGTACTAATCGTGCTATCAATATGTAAAGCGTTCAGCAAAACAAATTGGTTTGTTAGTTTGTGATCAACCTTATGGTTCTAACTTTCGAAATTGTTTTTTTTGGTATTATGAAATATATCATCACGAGATAACAATTAACTCCACGGAACACATCACGAGAAGCTGATTAAACATAACTTTGTACCACCCAAAAAGGTTATGTAATTATGTGCTGTAATTCCAAGGTAACATCACACCCACGACACTTTTGTTTCCTCATCTCTAGGTGATAAATCTGTCACTTATAACTACTCTACTCTCCTTTCTCTCCAATCTTTACATCTTATGGTCCACAAGAAAACACACTAAAGAGGCGTAACAAGGCATACACAACCTTTATCTTCCACAGCATTGTAGATATTAGAGGCATACAGTCTCTGACCTATCAAACACCTTCCTTTTGCATTTTTAACCACGTATGTGTTTAAATAACTCTGAGTATAAATTCTCACGTGGTATTTGTTGTTAATGAGAGAGCAAGTTTAAAAAAGTGTAGGATTAATGACAATTGAAAACCAAGGAGAGAGTCATGATTTAAGAGATGTCGAAGAACACTAGTCATGGCTGTATAGAACAAAGAATATGGTGCTATATTATGCGGTTTGAGCATAGGAAAGTCTAGCAGAAGAGCAATCACTATTGTGACTAAAAATCTGATTATTAAACAAAAGAGAATCCGTAACAATACTGAAAACGTCATATGATAGAATTTACACGTTGATTAGGTATGACAAGTATACAAAAAGATATGATGTGGAGACCACTTATCCAATATTAATTGACTATTTGGGCTCACAAATAAAAAATAGAATCAAACATAACAAGAGTCTCACTGAGAGCGAATACTGATCACAGATAATGTGAGAAAAGTAAATGGGATAATAGCCGGACCACATGAGACTCACCCTTGCCCTATCCTTTCCTCTATATCCGACATTATGCCAGAAATTATTGTATTTAAGCTCACCTGACGTGAGCACAAGGTTTGTTATCTACCTCACTCCAGCCGCTTGGATGGTTTAGTAAAACACAATATACACGATCATTTATCCTACCAGTTTTGTGAGTTCATAGAACTCTTTGAGAAATTTTGATGAACTTACCTACTCTTAACGTTTATGCCCTCCCATCTCCCTTTTATCCTAGTTTATGCCCACCTTATTAGTTTATGCCCTCCCCCATCTTCGCTCTTTTAAATACTACTGGTGACACAAGTATTCAACTATAATGTCTCCATTATTTCACGATTTAGTTCGGCATAAAACAATTTCATTGGCTTTCTGCAAAGTAATACCTGTCTAAGTTGCCGTGACAGTAAATGTAATGTGCTATAATTATGTAAGGTGTCAGCCAAGTTTCTTCTCTACTCGGAAAAGGCGATGTTCTGTCTGCTGCTAACGTTTATAGTTGCTGGACACCTAAAGACTGGTCGTGTTGGGTATGCGGAAGCTGGCAACAATGAATTGTCGGTTGGCGTCAATCAAAAGCAAATGATAAGATTCAATTGTTGAGTTTATTCTGCATTCACGTGGCTGTCGATATGCATATTTAGCAAAGTACTGGAACGTACACACACACACTCACTGTCCCATACATATTCAGACAGGGACACGTTACTTTTGTAATGTTGTAACTGTTACGGTCCAAGTGTTGGGCATGTTACCTATGTCAACCATGGGCTCATACAGAGGTACATCTAATTCCGCTACAATACACCCTTATTTTACTCGTTTTTATAGCATTGTATTTCAATTGCCTTTGCGTACCACCCATTTCAGTAAATATTCTCCATATATCATTAACACCTGTCAACACTGGTCTCACACCCAGGGTCTTGTTTTGCTGAACTAGCTATAGCCGCTCTACTCTTGTGGGAAACATTCATGATAAACAGAGTTGTAGCTAGTGTGATTGTATAGGCCTAACATTGACGTTAATATGAGTGAGTGTCAGGCACCTAGTAGCCTACAATGGCCTATTTCAACGCTGTCCACGTCTTTGTACTACTGTATTATCCCCGCTCAATTAAAATAATTTATATTTCCTGAGAGGTAATGAGGGATTAGTACATAGGGACCCAATGGGCTCTGGTCCAAAGTAGTGTACTATATAAGGAATAGGGTGCCATTTGGAACGGGCTCAATAATAAATAAAGGCCAAATAAAAAAATAACGTTACGGCACGCTTTTCTGTTTTCCCCAGTCTGAACATTTTACAATGCTCCCATTGTTACTGTTCGCAGTCGGATCTCATCTCCACACAGTTATTGGTTGGGTGACACTGAGAAAACAACACTGACTGGAAACTCTCCCAAATGGCACCCTACTCCCTATAGTGCACTACTTTTGACCAGAGAATGGGCCTTGGTCAAAAGTAGTGCACTGGACTTCATATGTAATAGGATGCCATATGGGATGCAGCTTGTGACTATCACGTTTCTCAAGATCCATTTGGATCTATAAGCCCTGGTCATAAGTAGTGCACTGCGTTTGGGAATAGGGTGTAGGGACGTAGGCCCATAATCATATTATAGACAGTGTCCCAGCAACAACCACCACCACACCCAGGGAGGGGCCCGTTGTTGT
>NW_019945231.1:48476-49512 GCF_002910315.2 Salvelinus sp. IW2-2015
CCTTTAAGACATGCAAATGCTCTTTACCTGACTGGCTTTTCAAAGATGTCTAGAAATACAAACGTTTTGTGCTCTTGTAGGAAGCAACCACTCCCGCCATTGTTAAGTACAAACGTATCTATAACTGAGCTAATAACTCACTAACTAGCAGAGGATATGAACAGATGTGCACAGGTGCCTACATGCAGCTCTCACTTTGATCTCAAAACAAGCGCATGTTGTCCAGTGGCCATATATGATTCATATATGGCAATGGCTATTTTCATATAGGCCTACTGCAGCTCTGATTGGTTATGGTGCACTGGTCTGTGTAGTGGTGCTTGTCAGTGCAATAGAATCCTACTCCGATGCGTTCTACCTACAAGAACATCTCTTGCACAGTTCGTTTTGTATACTAAGTCTTGCACAGTTCGTTTTGTTTCGGTATGTTGCATTGAAAGTGGCTAACATTGCGTTGATTCGATCCCAATTCCCACAGTAGAGGGAAACGTTGATAGTGTTAACTAACGGGGAAAACTAGAAAGTCGAGTGAGGTTCAGTCTCGTGCTTCTCTGCGCGGGCTGATATTTAATCTGCGTGGCAGTCCGAGGCGACGCATGCACCGTCACGCAAAGAAAATAATTCCGTCGAGGGGCACTTTGAAGATGCTGGAACAGTCAACATTTACTTTTCCTCTGCAAACAAAACAAGTTACGAATAGAAAAATCGGACAACCCCATTGTAGAATGATCTATTTCTATGCAAGATAAATATTCCTCTCGAGGCACGTTATGAGTACCATAGAAAGAGCCCTGCGCGGGAGTAACTTGTTTGATTTCAAATAAGAAAAACGGTTAAAGATTTACATTCGTTTTAATGTACTAAATAAAATGTCTATCATAATGAATTTGACATACATTTGTATGGGATTGGGTTGTGTCATAGTTTGGAAATCATATACAAAAAAATATTAGTGTACTAGACTATGGGATTGAGTTTGTCATGAAAAATAATACAGAGAATGATATCTTTATTAAAAATAGAGAAATGGCGAGCA
>NW_019945232.1:0-8448 GCF_002910315.2 Salvelinus sp. IW2-2015
TCTGGAGAAGGAGAGGGGAGGAGGAGAGGAGGAGAGAAGAGAGAGGAGAGGAGAAGGAGGAGAGGAGAGGAGGAGGGAGGAAAGAGCGAGGGGCAGCACCTCTGTCAGTTGTCATCCTGCACTAGTCTGATAGATGATAGAATTAGGTAGCTGTGATAAAGGTTGTCTGTTCCTCAATCCCATTGACTCTAGATTACAGCTGTTACTTTTCTTCATGCTTTTACAGTAGAGTATTAAAGTACTGGCACGTTTCTACTAACACTGAATGAAAAACCATGTGTCTCTCTGTTAGCAGGATTCCTCTATGAATTAGTGATGAACAACAAAGTGACTTTATTTGTTCTGTGTTTGTCCCAGACATGGCGGTCTCAGTCCTGCCCAGCAAACATGATAGGACCCTGTGAAATGGCTGCAGTGTCAGGTGAGCTTCTGCTTCTCTGTCTGAAACTTCCAGTCAGCTTGTCACAAACAACGTTGCGGATTTCCATCACTATTTGTTACTTGAGCTTTTGTTAGTTACACTTTTTATACGTCATGAAGTTTGGCCATTCTTCCACTTCCTGGATTGGAAAAATTCATAAGAAAATGTACTTTCAATATGCTATTCTCCTTCTCTGCTATCCCTGCCAATCTTCCCCCTCTTCTCCTCATCTTCCTCGTCTTCCTTCCCTTCCTCCTCTTTCCCCTTCCTCCTATCCCTCCTCATATTCTTCTTCCTCCTCCTTTCCTTCCCTCCTCCTCCTTTCCTTTCCTTCCTTCCCTTCCTCCAATCTTTCCTTCCCTTCCTACCTCCTCCTATCCTCCTCAACTTCTTCCTCTTCCTTCCCTTCCTCCAACTTTCTTCCTCCTCCTCTCCTCCTCCTCCTCTCCAGTTAATGACTCCCAACCAGAGAAGCCGTTATCCGTACAAGGCAGGCCCAGGTGTTTGCTCTGACCTTCGTGATGGAGTACCTGACCCACTGGCCAAGTTCTTCTATTGATCTGCTGTCTTCTAGTGGGCCTGAACCCACACGGGGTCGACGTCTACCTCAGAACACTGATGGCCATCGACGCTGAGGGGTGGACGAGACATCCTGCACTCCCTGAGGTAAGAGACACTGATAGGGTGGTGGACAGAGACATCTGCACCCCCTGAGGTAGAGGACACTGAGGTGGTGACAGAGACATCCTGCACTCCCCTGAGGTAAGAGACATGAGGTGGTGGACAGAGACATCCTGCACTCCCTGAGGTAAGAGACACTGAGGTGGTGGACAGAGACATCCCTGCACTCCCCTGAGGTAAGAGGACACTGAGGTGGGGGACAGAGACATCCTGCACTCCCTGAGGTAAGAGGACACTGAGGTGTGGACAGAGACATCCTGCACTCCCCTGAGGTAAGAGGACACTGAGGTGGGGACAGAGACATCCTGCACTCCCCTGAGGTAGAGGACACTGAGGTGGTGGGACAGAGACATCCTGCACTCCCCTGAGTAGAAGGACACTGAGGTGGAGGACAGAGACATCCTGCACTCCCCTGAGGTAAGAGGACACTGAGGTAGTGGACAGAGACATCCTGCCACTCCCCTGAGGTAAGAGGACACTGAGGTGGTGGACAGAGACATCCTGCACGCCCCTGAGGTAAGAGGACACTGAGGTGTGGACAGAGACATCTGCACTCCCTGAGGGTAAGAGACACTGGAGTGGTGGACAGAGACATCCTTGCACTCCCCTGAGGTAAGAGGACACTGAGGTGGTGGACAGAGACATCCTGCATCCCTGAGGTAGAGGACACTGAGGTGGTGGACAGAGACATCCTGCACCCCCTGAGGTATAGAGGACACTGAGGTGGTGGACAGAGACATCCTGCACCCCTGAGGTAGAGGACACTGAGGTGGTGGACAGAGACATCCTGCACTCCCTGAGGTAAGAGGACACTGAGGTGTGTGGACAGAGACATCCTGCACTCCCCTGAGGTAAGAGAACAACTGAGGTGGTGACAGAGACATCCTGCACTCCCCTGAGTAAGAGGACACTGAGGTGGTGGCATGAGACATCCTGCACTCCCTGATGGGTAACGGAGAAACTGAGTGGTGGACAGAGACATCCTGCACTCCCTGAGGTAAGAGGACACTGAGCGTGGTAGGACAGAGACATTCCTGCACTCCCTGAGGAAGAGCGACACTGAGGTGGTGGACAGAGACATCCTCACTCGCCCATGAGTATGGCAGGACACTGAGGTGGTGGACAGAGACATCCTGCACCCCTCTGAGGTGAAGGACACTGAGGTGTGGACAGGAGACATCCTGCACCCCTGAGGTAAGAGGACACTGAGTGTGGACAGAGACATCCTGCACTCCCCTGATGTAAGAGGACACTGAGGTGTGGACAGAGACATCCTGCACTCCCCTGAGGTAAGAGGACACTGAGTGGTGGACAGAACATCCTGCACTCCCCTGAGGTAAGGACACTGAGGTGGTGGACAGAGACAATCCTGGCACCCCCTGAGTAAGAGGACACTGAGGTGTGGACAGAGACATTCCTGCACTCCCTGAGGTAAGAGGACAACTGATGGTGGTGGACAGAGACATCCGCCCCCTGAGAAGAGACTGAGGTGGTGGACAGAGACATCTGCACTCCCTGAGGTAAGAGACACTGAGCGTGGTGGACAGAGATCCTGCACTCCCCTGATGGTAAGAGGACACTAGGTGGTGGACAGAGAATCCTGCACCCCCTGAGGTAAGAGGACACTGAGGGTGTGGACAGAGACATCCTGCACTTCCCCTGAGGTAAGAGGACACTGAGTGGTGGACAGAGAAATCCTGCATCCCCTGAGTAAGAGGACACGACGTGGACAGAGAATCCTGCCCTCCCCTGAGGTAAGAGGACACTGAGGTGGTGGACAGAGACATCCTGCACTCCCTGAGGTAAGAGGACACTGGGTGGTGGACAGAGACATCCTGCACTCCCCTGAGGTAAGAGGGACACACGTGTTGGAGACAGAGATATCCTGCACTCCCCTGAGGTAAGAGGACACTGAGTGGTGGACAGAGATATCTGCACTCCCCTGAGGTAAAGGACACAGTGGTGGAGGGACAACCCCTCCCACCCTCCCTATTGAGGGAGCAGGTCATCCCAGTCTCTAAACTCTTCTCTCCTCCTCTCCCTCCTCTCCTTCTAGGAGGTGTGTAGGAACACCACTAATAAAGGAGGGCGGTATGAGGGAGCAGGTCATCTCCTCCCAGTGTCTAACATCTCCTCTCTGCCCCTCCTTCTCTCTCTCTCTGCTAGGAGGTACGTAGGAACACACTAATAAAGGACGGTATGAGGGAGCAGGTCATCCCCAGTCTCTAACTCTCTCTCTCCCTCTCTCCTCTCCTCTCTCTAGGAGGTACGTAGGAACACACTAATAAAGGACGACGGTATGAGGGAGCAGGTCATCCCCAGCCTGGGTAGTCTTGGTACCAGATCCTTTGGGCGTATCAGCAGTCTCACCCTGAGATCACCTGTCAATGTCTGGAGGTGGTGGGGGCATACGTCTCCTGGATAGACCTCAACCTCATCGCCAACGACAGGTACGTCTGTCGGCTGTCTGTCTGTGGGTCTGTCTGGTGCTGTCTGGTGGCCTGTGGTCTGTGGTCGGCCTGTGGTCTGTGGTGGTCGGCCTGGGTCTGTCTGTCTGTGTCGGCCTGGTCTGTCTCTGTGGTCGGCTGTGGTCTCTCTGTGTCGGCCTGTGGTCGTCTGTCTGTGCTCTGTCTGTCTGTCTGTGGTCTGTCTGTCTGTGGTCGGCCTGTGGTCGGTCTGTTCTGTGGTCTGTCTGTGGTCCCTGGTGGTCGGTCTGTCTGTGGTCTGTCTGTGTCGGCCTGTGGCGGTCTGTGTCGGTCTGTCTGTGGTCGACTGTGGTCGGTCTGTCTGTGGTCGGTCTGTCTGTCTGTGTCGGCCTGTGGTCGGTCTGTCTGTCTGTGGTCGGCCTGGTCTGTCTGTGGTCGGCTGTGGTCGGTCTGTGGTCGGGTCGGCCTGTGGTCGGTCTGTGGTCGGTCTGTCTGTGGTCTGTCTGTGGTCGGCCTGGCTGTCTGTGTCGGCCTGGTCTGTCTGTGGTCGGCCTGTGGTCGCCTGTCTGCTGTGGTCGGCCTGGTCTGTCTGTGGTCGGCCTGTGGTCGGCCTGGTCGCCTGTGGTCGGCCTGTGCGGCCTGTGGTCGGCCTGTGTCGTCGGTCTGTGGTCGGGTTCTTGTCTGTGGTCGGCCTGTGGTCGGCCCGGGTTCTTTGTGTTCTTTTGGTCTGCCTGTGGTCTGTCTGTCTGTGTGGTCAGTCGTTTTATTCTCCCCCAGGATTTCTATGGAACGCTGTTTGGGTGTTTGTGTGTCCAAAAATATACACTATTTGACGTGTCAAATAAGCTTGTTGACCAATCAGGACCTGAATATGACTGCACGTAATTTAACACGTTCATTCATTGATTACACAATCCCTCGTATTTCATATGTCACAACGATTCATCGATACGTTGCTATGATGCTGGTGAAGTTGTCTCGCGCACCTACAGTGCTGGTCGTTTAAAAAAGCTAGCTAGCTCATGGAGGCAAACAATGTTCTTCCCCCAAAACACAGCAAAACGACAATCTGTTTCAGTAGCTGTAGTTAGCTAGCTAACTATATAGCTAGGTGTCATCATCTAAAATAAACCTAATTTATAAGACAGTTGTTATTTGATTAATGGTGGTCGGACCATCTATGTGAAGCTAGCCACAATAAGGATTAGCCACAACAGTGGACTTATCGGTTAGCTTTCAAAATAAAAGTATGGCATAATTCTACTATTTGTATTCATTTGCACCACTGTCAATGACATGCGGTTTTCCTTCAAAATAAAAGTATGTAATTGACAATGATGCAAATAAATACAAATAGTAGAATTATGTCATACTTTTATTTTGAAAGCAAATTCCACTATTGTGCCCAATCCTTATTGTGGCTAGCTTCACAACTCACAACACGGTCCGGTCGAGCCTCACTAGCCAGATGAAGCTAGCTGGCTGCTTATAACGTTAGCTTTGGGCAGCAGGGTTAAGTAGCTGGCTGTTATAACGTTAGCTTTGGGCAGCAGGGTTAAGTAGCTGGCTGCTTATAACGTTAGCTTTGGGCAACAGGGTTAAGTAGCTGGCTGCTTATAACGTTAGCTTTGGGCAACAGGGTTAAGTAGCTGGCTGCTTATAACGTTAGCTTTGGGCAACAGGGTGAAGTAGCTGGCTGCTTATAACGTTAGCGTTGGGCAACAGGGTTAAGTAGCTGACTAGCTATTTATTTTCATAAACTGAAGTTCAATTTCAACAGTCCAACAAACAAGTGGCAACCTAGCTAATACTTACATGGATTCCTAAATCARTGCTAAGAATAATGAAAATGACTGCAGTTTCCAGGTTTATAAACCAGACTAGATCAAGAGGACTGGTCCTGACCAGTGTGTTCCTTCCCTCCAGTTATATAGAACAGACTAGATCAGATGACTGGTCCTGGACCAGTGTGTTCCTGTCCCTCCAGGTTATGAACCAGACTAGATCAGATGACTGGTCCTGGACCAGTGTGTTCCTGTCCCTCCAGGTTAATGAACCAGACTAGATCAGATGACTGGTCCTGACGCAGTGTGTTCCTGTCCCTCCAGGTTAATGAACCAGACTAGATCAGATGACTGCCTGGACCAGTGTGTTCCTGTCCCTCCAGGTTAATGAACCAGACTAGATCAGATGACTGGTCCTGGACCAGTGTGTTCCTGTCCCTCCAGGTTATGAACCAGACTAGATCAGATGACTGGTCCTGGACAGTGTGTCCTGTCCCTCCAGGTTTATGAACCAGACTAGATCAGATGACTGGTCCTGGACCAGTGTGTTCCGTGTCCCTCCAGGTTAATGAACCAGACTAGATCAGATGACTGGTCCTGAACCATGTGTCCTGTCCCTCCAGGTAATGAACCAGACTAGATCAGATGACTGGTCCTGGACCAGTGTGTTCCTGTCCCTCCAGGTTTATGAACCAGACAGATCAATACTGGTCCTGGACCAGTGTGTTCCTGTCCCTCCCAGGTTTATGACCAGACTAGATCAGATGACTGGTCTGGACCAGTGTGTTCCTGTCCCTCCAGGTTAATGAACCAGACTAGATCAGATGACTGGTCCTGGACCAGTGTGTTCCTGTCCCTCCAGGTTAATGAACCAGACTAGATCAGATGACTGGTCCGGACCAGTGTGTTCCTGTCCCTCCAGGTTTATGAACCAGACTAGATCAGATGACTGGTCCTGGACCAGTGTGTTCCTGTCCTCCAGGTTAATGAACCAGACTAGATCAGATGACTGGTCCTGGACCAGTGTGTTCCTGTCCTCCAGGTTAATGAACCAGACTAGATCAGATGACTTGGTCCTGGACCAGTGTGTTCCTGTCCCTCCAGGTTAATGAACCAGACTAGATCAGATGACTGTCCTGGACCAGTGTGTTCCTGTCCCTCCAGGTTAATGAACCAGACTAGATCAGATGACTGGTCCTGGACCAGTGTGTTCCTGTCCCTCCAGGTTAATGAACCAGACTAGATCAGATGACTGGTCCTGGACCAGTGTGTTCCTGTCCTCCAGGTTAATGAACAGACTAGATCAGATGACTGGTCCTGGACCAGTGTGTTCCTGTCCCTCCAGGTTATGAACCAGACTAGATCAGATGACTGGTCCTGGACCAGTGTGTTCCTGTCCCTCCAGGTTAATGAACCAGACTAGATCAGATGACTGGTCCTGGACCAGTGTGTTCCTGTCCCTCCAGGTTAATGAACCAGACTAGATCAGATGACTGGTCCTGGACCAGTGTTTTCCTGTCCCTCCAGGTTAAGAACCAGACTAGATCAGATGACTGGTCCTGGACCAGTGTGTTCCTGTCCCTCCAGTTTATGAACCAGACTAGATCAGATGACTGGTCCTGGACCAGTGTGTTCCTGTCCCCCAGGTTTATAAACCAGACTAGATCAGATGACTGGTCCTGGACCAGTGTGTTCCTGTCCCTCCAGGTTAATGAACCAGACTAGATCAGATGGCTGGCCTGGACCAGTGTGTTCCTGTCCCTCCAGGTTTAAAACCAAACTAGATCAGATGACTGGTCCTGGACAGTGTGTTCCTGTCCCTCCAGGTTTAAACCAGACTAGATCAGATGCTGGTCCTGGACCAGTGTGTTCCTGTCCCTCCAGGTTAATGAACCAGACTAGATCAGATGACTGGTCCTGGACCAGTGTGTTCCTGTCCCTCCAGGTTTATAAACCAGACTAGATCAGATGATGGTCCTGGACCAGTGTGTTCCTGTCCCTCCAGGTTATAAACCAGACTAGATCAGATGACTGGTCCTGGACCAGTGTGTTCCTGTCCCTTCAGGTTTATAAACCAGACTAATCAGATGACTGGTCCTGGACCAGTGTGTTCCTGTCCCTCCAGGTTATAAACCAGACTAGATCAGATGACTGGTCCTGGACCAGTGTGTTCCTGTCCCTCCAGGTTAATAAACCAGACTAGATCAGATGACTGGTCCTGGACCAGTGTGTTCCTGTCCCTCCAGGTTTATGAACCAGACTAGATCAGATGACGGTCCTGGACCAGTGTGTCCTGTCCCTCCAGGTTTATGAACCAGACTAGATCAGATGACGTGTCCTGGACCAGTGTGTTCCTGTCCCTCCAGGTTTTATGAACCAGACTAGATCAGATGACTGGTCCTGGACCAGTGTGTTCCTGTCCCTCCAGGTTAATGAACCAGACTAGATCAGATGACTGGTCCTGGACCAGTGTGTCCTGTCCCTCCAGGTTAATGAACCAGACTAGATCAGATGACTGGTTCCTGGAACCAGTGTGTTCCTGTCCCTCCAGGTTAATGAACCAGACTAGATCAGATGACTGTCCTGGACCAGTGTGTTCCTGTCCCTCCAGGTTAATGAACCAGACTAGATCAGATGACTGGTCCTGGACCAGTTGTAACCAGTGTGTTCCTGTCCTCCAGGTTAATGAACCCAGACTAGATCAGATGAACTGTCCTGGACCAGTGTGTTCCTGTCCCTCCAGGTTAATGAACCAGACTAGATCAGATGACTGGTCCTGGACCAGTATGTAACCAGTGTGTTCCTGTCCCTCCAGGTTTATAAACCTCCTCCTGAGTCAGATGTCTGTGGAGGACCTGAGAGAGGAGGCGTGTGACTGCCTGTTTGAGATTGTTAATAAAGGCATGGACCCGACAGACAAGACCAAACTGATTGAGTCTCTCTGTCAGGTCCTGCAGTCTGCTGGCTTCTTCAATGTGGACCAGGTAGGTGTACACACACACACACACACACGGACACGGACACGGACACACACACACGGACACACACACACACACTCCCTTCTGGAAGTTTTCCCCATATTCTGTCGTGTTACAGCTTTGACTTTAAAATGGATTAAATTGAGATGTTGTGCCAT
>NW_019945232.1:14089-23678 GCF_002910315.2 Salvelinus sp. IW2-2015
CAGATCCCTACACAATTCGTCTGTCCAGTGGGTTTGTTGATTTATGGGCTCGCGGACAAGTATCTCCAATGTCAAAGTGGGAATTCTGTTTTTTCTTATGATTCGTTACGTTTAAATAAAAATAATAATAAAATTAATAAACTAAACTGCTAACGAACTTTTCGGTACCTGATACGAACCCAAAGCTAGAAATGTATTGGAAGGCTCGTGCCACCTTCCCCTGTTTTCACTATTGTGTACAAATATTAACCTTAGTGATCTATTATTCTGGGCCCCGCCTTTTTGTTATGGCAGTTGTTTCGGATTAGACTGTTGAGATCAATATCGTTCAGGAGTCTCTGCCTGATCCAAAATGTCGCTCAACAAGTCACATCACTAAGTGGCCTGAGCATCCATTTGGACTTTTCACTCTGTGTGAGGTTAATATAACTCGTCTCTAAAACATAACTACCCTGGATTTATTGAACGCGTCTAGTACCGGCGTGCCCTGAGTGCACCCACTCATACTGTCTTGTAGTTTCCCACTGGGGCCTCTTCTTCCCTGGGGCTTCCGCGCCCAGCTTGCGCGTTTTTTTTATCAGCATGGTAACGACGTTCGCAGGTGACAATTAAATTAATCATGTGAGGTTCCTCAGTCCGCGCGACCCGGAGTCAATTTTTCTTTGGATTTTCGTACTGCACGGACCACTACCCCACCAGAATTAGTCCAATCCACATGAGGCCATGTGATTTTAAAAAAAAAAAAAAAAAAATAAAACAAGTTAAACCAGAGTTCTAAGACATGGTTGCTGATAGTCTCCGGTAGAAAAACGGGGGAGGTTGGGATCCTGGATCTCACATCCGGAGTGAAGCAATAACTACACCTTAGAAACAACGCAGTGGATGTGGGATTAATGTACTGTAGAACTTCCACACTAAAACTAACCTAAATGACAGAGTGAAAAGAAAGACGTCTGTACAGAATATAAATATTACAAAACATCCATCCGTTGCATAAGTAACACTAAAGTAAAACTGCAAAAAATGTGGCTAAGAAATTAACTTTGTCCTGAATACAAAGTGTTATATTTGGGGCAAATCCAATCCATCACATCACTGAGTACCAGTCTTCATATTTGTCTAGCATGGTGGTGGCTGCATCATGTTATGGGTATGTTGTCTTCATCGGTAAGGACTGGGGAGATTTTCAGGATAAATGGGGGGGGAAAAACTGAATGGCGCTAAGCCCAGGAAGAATCCTATGGAAAAACCTGGTTCAACGGGCACTGGAGACAAATTCAGCTTTTCAGCAGGACAATAACCTAAACAAACAAGGCCAAATATCACTAAGTTGTTTACCAAGAAGACAGTGAATGTTCCTGAGGGGCTGAGTTACAGTTTGGACTTAAATCGGCTTAAAAAAAAGTCTTTATGAAAGACGACTTGGAAAAAAAATGGGCTTGTTCCTAAGTCAGTCGATTAATAAGTAGCATGGACTCACTCTGTGTGCAGTAATAATGTTTAACATGATTTATGAACGACTACCTCATCTCTTGTACCCCCACACGTACAATTATCTGTGAGGTTCCTCAGTCGAGGAGTGGATTTCGAAGCACAGAATTAGTCATCATGAGGCCAATGGTGACTTTAAAACAGTTACAGAGTTTAATGGTTGTGATAGGAGAAAACTGAGGATGGATCAACAACATTGTAGTGACTCCACAAAACTAACCTAAATGACAGAGTGAAAAGAAAGACGTCTGTACAGAATATAAATATTACAAAACATCCATCCTGTTGCAATAAGACACTAAAGTAAAACTGCAAAAAATGTGGCTAAGAAATTAACTTTGTCCTGAATACAAAGTGTTATATTTGGGGCAAATCCAATCCATCACATCACTGAGTACCAGTCTTCATATTGTCTAGCATGGTGGTGGCTGCATCATGTTATGGGTATGCTTGTCATCGGTAAGGACTGGGGAGATTTTCAGGATAAATGGGGGGGGAAAAACTGAATGGCGCTAAGCCCAGGAAGAATCCTATTGGAAAACCTGGTTCAACYGGCACTGGGAGACAKATTCAGCTTTTCAGCAGGACAATAACCTAAAACACAAGGCCAAATATACACTAAGTTGTTTACCAAGAAGACAGTGAATGTTCCTGAGGGGCTGAGTTACAGTTTGGACTTAAATCGGCTTAAAAATCTATGGAAAGACTTGAAAATGGCTGTCTAGCAGTGATCAACAACCAACTTGACAGAGCTTGAAGAATTTCAAAAAATAATAAAATGTACAAATATTGTACAATCCAGGTGTTTAAAGCTCTTGGAGACCCAGAAAGACTGAAGTCTGTAACATCTAAATGCATTTAGTGTTATATTTTTCATTAATATATAGATTTTAAAGTTTTTTTTCTTCCACTTTGACGTCAGAGTATTTTGTGTAGATCGTTGAAAAGAAAATGTAATTTTAAAACCAATTCGTAACGTGAAAAACGTCTAGGGGTCTGAGTACTGTCTGACGACACACACACACACCACATAACACACACACCACATAACACACACACACACACCACATGACACACACCACATAACACACACACAACACACACCACATAACACACACACAACACACACCACAACACGATTGATGCCAGCCTAGCCTGTGCCGATGACTTTCTCCCGTCCTTGGATTTTGCTGTGACTCTGGGTAGGCTATGATTACCAATGCCGGTCTCCATAGCAACAGGCCTATTACATCACTGCCTGCCATCCAGCTGCTCTCGTCAGACTGGTGTTGTAGCCCAGACACACCAACACACACCACCCACTGCATGCCAAATCACCACACCACACAGAACTGCACGCCGAATCTTAAATCAAAATGGGCCAAACAATTGCATTTTAACAACAAACACAAATGTCAGCCTACATAGGCCATAACCACTACCTGAAATCCGGTCTGCTTGCTTACACATGCTTACACGTACACATTATACTGCCACACAACAACACTTTGTACATATCTGTACTCTGAAACCTACATACTTGCATTGTCTGTTCACAAGTTGCTCAAAAATACTCCAAGTTGTAATTTCCTCTGCCTGGTCTCAGGCAGTTAAGCACCCTCTATATTTGGCCGTGTCTTTACTCCAGTTTGACTGTAGCCTGCGGAAGGTTTAGCTATATACATGATCTGTGTCATTAATGGCGGTTCGTTCCATCTTAGCCCTATTTCCACAGCTGCCTCCCTGCAGATGCCAAGATGGATGTTTGGTGAGAGGTTCTGTTTGGAAATGGAGGCTAAATTCTCCGTTGCAGACAGACAGGAATACTTGTAGACAGACAGAAATTGTAGCCAGGTACCTGAGATTTGAGGATGCATACAGGACACAGGAAAGGTCTTGCAGAAGGTTGCCCAGAAGATTATCAAATGTCAAACCCTCTCTTTTCTTCCTTACTCAAACTGTACCAGTACCTCCCATTGGCCAGCTTGTACTCCTGTCCCCATGGAGGTCAAAAGTGACCTTGCTGCCTTGTCTCTCACATTAGCCTGCCTGGGGATGGGTTAGTTGCTGCCTGACTGGACATCTCTCCTCTCCTCACCACGTCACCTTTATCCTCACCACGTCTCTAAGACCTTGGTCATTAATCATAATGTGCACAGAGTGTCCTGTTTTGTCCTGTTCTGTTCTGTGTGCTTCAGGGCCACTCCGGAAGGAACGAGGGGCCAGGCTGAGCGGTGTGTCTCATTCCCACTTCTACTGTTACCATAACTGTCTAAGTAGGGAAGGATGTGTGGCGTGCATGCATATGTGTGTGTGTGTTTGTGTGAGGCGCTGACGGGGGCCATCTCTCTAACGCCCACCCCCTTACCTTACATAACTCCACGTTCTGATGTTTGGGCAGAAAGTTCTAAAATAGGATCTGTGGTGTCAGCACGCAGGGCTGCACTGGTGCATTATGGTGTGTGGGGGGGGATTCAAAATATATCAATTGTCTGAAGGAGGATGATAATGCAGCACAATGAGAGGTGAGGGAGAGGTGCTGTCTCATGCTCATCTCATACATGGCCCTGCACTGGCAGCTCTTGCTCCTAGGGTGCACTGTGGATGGGCTGACTAGAGTGAAGCACACCACTTGAATGCTGAGATGGGAAGGAGGGAGGGAGGGAGGAAGACGCAGGTTATCCTAACCCAATCTTTCCAATCTCTTTTTAAATCCAATTTATTTCAAATCGTTCCACTCGTCCCAAATAGCAAAGCAATTTATTAACTTAAATACTAATGTTATTTTATAACAATTACCGATACAGGGAGCTGATTGCTCCCAGAAATACTGTAGCTTTCAGTACAAACAGCAGAGAGAGATTAATGAGAGATCATAGACATCTCACAGATGTGTCAGAGATATCAGCAATATCACTATTACGGTTGTCAGGCATCCTGTAATAGTGTCAATCACCTGCAGTCATTTATCTTGATAAAGCAAGTCACCCTCCATCTGCCAGTCCAGAGCAGACATGACTGCTTCATTCTGAACAGAGAGAGACATCTCTGTGTCAAACCAGTAGAATCTTCATCCTGGTATGTGTGCCTCAGCTGGTAAACATGGTATTAGCAACGCCAATATCGTGGGTTCAATTCCCACAGGGATCACACAAAAATGTATGTACACTCAATGTGTGGTGGTAAGTCACTGATGAATAAAAGCATCTGCTTTGTGGTGTCGGGGTTAGTATGGGGGGGATTTCATGTTCATGTATCATGTTGATGTAGGGCATAGCGGAGGGCCATCATGATACAGCCTGCAGGTGAACTCATCTGTTACAGTCATCTCTAATGAGGAGGTATGTTAACCTGATTAGACAGGCTCTGTCCTCAGCTCTAATGAACCATAACCCAGACATATTAATTAACTCTCCTTCCTATCTCTTCATCTACCTCCAGGGTTAGGTTAGACTCTGTCTCCTCTTCATCGACCTCCATTCAGTTTGCTGGTAGTAGTGTTGGGGTTAGGTTAATTCTCTCTTCATCCACCTCCATTCAGTTTGCTGGTAGTAGTGTTGGGGTTAGGTTAGACTCTCTCTTTCATCCACCTCCATTCAGTTTGCCGGTAGTAGTGTTGGGGTTAGGTTAGACTCTCTCTTCATCCACCTCCATTCAGTTTGCTGGTAGTAGTGTTGGGGTTAGGTTAGACTCTCTCTTCATCCACCTCATTCAGTTTGCTGGTAGTAGTGTTGGGGTTAGGTTAGACTCTCTTCTCATCCACCTCCATTCAGTTTGCTGGTAGTAGTGTTGGGGTTAGGTTAGACTCTCTCCTCTTCATCCACCTCCATTCAGTTTGCTGGTAGTAGTGTTGGGGTTAGGTTAGACTCTCTCTTCATCCACCTCCATTCAGTTGCTGGTAGTAGTGTTGGGGTTAGGTTAGACTCTCTCTTCATCCACCTCCATTCAGTTTGCTGGTAGTAGTGTTGGGGTTAGGTTAGACTCTCTCTCTTCATCCACCTCCATTCAGTTTGCTGGTAGTAGTGTTGGGGTTAGGTTAGACTCTCTCTTTCATCCACCTCCATTCAGTTTGCTGGTAGTAGTGTTGGGGTTAGGTTAGACTCTCTCTTCATCCACCTCCATTCAGTTTGCTGGTAGTAGTGTTGGGGTTAGGTTAGACCTCTCCTCTTCATCCCCCATTCAGTTTGCTGGTAGTAGTGTTGGGGTTAGGTTAGACTCTCTCTCCTCTTCATCCACCTCCATTCAGTTTGCTGGTAGTAGTGTTTGGGTTAGGTTAGACTCTCTCTTCTTCATCCACTTCCATTCAGTTTGCTGGTAGTAGGTTTTTTAGGACAAAGAATAAAATAAATAATAGATAATAATAAATAAATAATAATATAAATAATGTCCAAATCACCTGAATCAATTCCATATTTGGTTTGATGTTACTTAAAGGTGATTTGGCTATACAAAACAACAACATGCTCACATGCCCCATCACTCCCATTGATTTTTAGCTAGCGGTGGCTAAAGTTAGCTAAAGTTTGTAATGGCTGTGTAAAGACAACTGAACCATGGACTACAGTTTCTCCTGGCCCATAGACTACCATCTAACCGTAACGTCAAGTTGTAAAATAGGGAACTATTCCTTTAACGCTGCATGAAATGATCACTTTTGCACTTGTTTTTAAGTACACACCTCAAATATTGCCACCCCTCCCGCCTCCTTAAAGCCATCTGAAAATAGAGCCCAGTGTGTTAGAGATTAGGTGATATGGATGAAACAAACCTCGAGGGTATTATATTGGATCGATTCGGAGATTTAGGTGGCACTGGTAGATTGCCAGGCGTGTTAGGCTTGGCAGGGCATCATTGGTATGAGAGAGAGCCGTGTGTACCAGGGCCAGACTGGCAGCTCATCTCTCATCTGTCTCTCATCCCTTCTAGAGTTTCAATGTCGTGTTTCAATGTCCACTCTTTCATTCACAGTATCAGCAACAGTAAAGCATCTGCTGATATGTTATTTTTTTTGTCTGAATGAGAGATGTTCGAGACACAGAGAAAGCAGCACACTTTACATTCATATATTCAGGCTTTTCAGACTATTCACATCACAGTGTTATTCTCCTATCCTGAAAGGCAAAGATTAGTGTCTCATCATGCACTATAAAACCAGATAAGTTCTGGTTACTTAAACATTTTGAGGAAACCGATTACCCKAAAAWWTTTTTTTAAAGAAACTTAAAAAGATGAAGTGAGCAGTACTACCTTCATATGAGTAAAACAAATGCAGTTTTAAGGTATACTTAAGCAATAACGCACAAAGGGGTGTGGTATATGGCCGATATACGGATTGCCTGGATACAGCCCTAGCCGTGGTATATTGGCCATATACCACAACCCCGGGGGTGCCTTATTGCTATTATAAACTGGTTTCCAATGTAATTAGAGCAGTAAAAATAAATGTTTTGTCATACCCGTGGTATACGATCTGATATACCATGGCTTTCAGCCAATCAGCATTCAGGGCTCGAACCACACAGTTTATAATTAAATTTAACGCCCCCACTAAGCCACGCCTCCAATAATTTCCAAGTGTTCCTTTTTCAAATGAATTGTAGAGTTACCACCCATGACTGTATTTGTTAGTGACAGAGACATGGTTGTTGAATTCATTCATTTTCAGTCCTGTGGCCTTTACCAAGTTAGTTCCTAGGCGAATATTATCAATATAATTGAACCATTACATATATCATAAGGCCTTATACAGTGGCCTGAAACTCGTAGTTTACATGCCACATCAGGCCTGCAAGTAGGGTTGCAAAATTCCACAAACTTTTCCCCAAAGAATTTCAGTAGTCTTGAAACCAGGATTTCTAGAAAACCTAATGACTGCCAGGGTTAAGAACAGTGGGAGGAAACTACCATTTAAACTGGAACAACCATTTCAATAACGGATGCAAAAATTAAATGATTGGATTAGTTTAGAAAAAAAATATGTGTCTTTGTGTAGTGTAAAATTTCATAAATCATCAATATAACTGTACATGCAAAAACACATATATATATTTTTTAAATCCAAAAATCTACCTGCAGTAGAGCATGCTGGGAAAAGTTCATTTGTTATCATATCTTTAAACCATTTACTTGGTGTGACTTCTCATTTAGTTTTGAGTCAGTACTACATAAACATTTGAAGTAATAATGACTTTTCATTGACTTTGAGTACAACTTATTTGAGTTAAAAATGCCTTGGGGTTTGCAGTGTGAGATCGTGGTGACTGAATAAGATTTTTAGCAGAGACATAGAATGTGCAGTAATTGCCTCATCAAGACATGGAGAATAATGTATCTAACAACATAGCGGGAATTGATTGGATACGCTTATATTTTCTCTTCATGGTCATGTAGGGAAGGCTATACATGATCATTTCTGGTTATGACTCAGGCACGTTCACCTACCAGTTTATTTCATCAACAGATTCCAACAACTAGCCTATATTTCCCAAACATACTGTAGAATTAAAGGGCAGGGTCTGGTGCCAAGCAGTGGGGTAATAAGCTAATAATTCAAAACGGTGAAATCCCATCTCACTTACCACACCTTACCGTCTGCCTGTGTGGGGGATGGATAGATAGATCATTGATTTGTTCTAGTTTGAGTTGTAACTACCATGAAAATGATTATTGGGTGAATCTGTCCTCTGATGAGGCTACTTAGGTAACCCTGATTCACTGTCTGATGGGACTGCTTAGGTGATTGTGATTGGACCCTCTGCTCAAGTGATCGTGATTGGCCGGTGTCTGATCAGTCTGCTTAGGTGAGCATTATTGGTCTCTGACACTACCTTCAACTGGCATCAGTAAATCACCTCCAAACCTCATTACTCTGTGGATGAGGACAGGCTCTCTGGAGATGCACCACGTCCATGGAAAAGGCCATAAGGCCTCAAGGCTAACCTGCCTGGTTCAATAGCCTATGGGATGGGAATGGATTTAAAAGACAATTGCTTACCTGATCGATACTGCTTCTGTTCAGAGAGCGAGGGAGGGAGGGGGGAGACAGAGAGTCAGGGAGGGAGAGAGAGTGGGGAAGAGAGAGAGTCAGGGAGAGAGAGAGGGGGAGGAGGAGTCAGGGAGAGAGAGGGGCGGAGAGAGTCAGGGAGGAGAGTCAGGGAGAGAGAGAGAGAGTCAGGGAGGGAGAAAGGAAGAGAGAGAGGGGGAGAGAGAGAGTCAGGGAGAGAGGAGAGGGGCGAGGAGAGGAGTCATAGAGAGAGAGAGAGGAGAGAGAGGGAGGGAGAGAGACAGGAGAGAGAGAGGGAGAGAGAGAGTCAGGGAGGGAGAAAGGGAAAAGAGAGAGGGGGGAGAGTCAGGAGAGAGGAGGGAGAGAGAGGTCAGTGAGAGAGTCAGAGAGAGGGAGTCTCGGGAGAGAGGGGAGAGAGAGGAGGGAGAGAGAAGTCAGAGAGAGACAGAAGGAGAGAGAGAGTCAGGAAAGAGAGGGGGGAGACGGGAGAGAGGGGAGAGGAGTCAGAGAGAGAGAGAGAAGAGAGAGAGAGAGAGAGAGAGAGAGGAGTAGAGAGTCAGGGAGAGAAAGGGGGGAGAGAGGAGAGTAAAGGTAAACCTGGTTGTCTTTAGATAGTCCATGGCTTGTTGAACTGAGGTGTTGTTCATTTATTTGGATTGGTTATTTCCATTAGTGAAGAGATACAGGATGCTGTTGAGGATGAATTACCTGCCTACATTGTCAGTTAATAGGCTGTTGGATAGGCCTATTTCTCCACTATTGATAATCTGACATTAACATGAGTTTCCTACCTCATGCTTATCTTTTTTTTATTTTTTTATTCAGAGTGTATAGGAGAGTGCCTTACATAGGAGAGGCGCTAGCCATAACCTTAATAGCAGAAGCTGTGAATGGCTCTTTAACATCTCTAGCTATCTGCTACATCACAAGCATACAACATGGCCAGTAATTGCCCAATACTAGGGCTGGGCGATATGGCAAATAAATTATCACGATATATATATATTTTTGCATTCGATAACGATAATTATCACGATATTAATCAAATCATGTTTTAAAAGGTGCATGTCTGCTTCAGATCAAGCCTGTCGTGAA
>NW_019945232.1:24086-43157 GCF_002910315.2 Salvelinus sp. IW2-2015
ATGATAGGATGCGGTTGCTAATATGACTAGAATGGGTTGCTGATAGACTAGGATGGGTTGCGCTAATTGACTAGGATGGCGTTGCTAAATTGACTAGGAATTTGACGCGTTGGATGGTACTAAGATGGGTGAATCATGATACTAGGATCATTGCTAAAAGGACTTAGAAGCGGTGGCTAATTCTATGACCTAGGTGATGCGCGCACCTTGTCTTAATATGACTAGAATGGGTTGCTTATAGACTAGGATGCATTGCTAATATGCTAGAATGGGTGTGCTAATATGACTAGGATGCATGCTAATATGACGTAGATGGTATGCTAAATAGTGACTAGATGGGTTTGTTGCATATGACTAGGTGCGTTGTTGATATGACTAGACAGCGTTCTGATTATAGACTCGGATGGGTTGTTTGATATGACTAGAATAGGTTGCTAATATGACTAGGATGGGTGCTAAATTTGACTAGGATGCGTTGTTAATTTGAATAGGATGGGTTGTTGATATACTAGGATGGTGTTGTTGATATGAACTAGGAGCCGTTGCTGATATGACTAGGAGGGTTGTTGAATGACTTAAATGGTTGCTAATATGACTGGATGGTGGTTGCTACATTTGACTAGGATGCGTTGCTAATTTGACTAGGATGGGTGTTGATATGACTAGGATGGGTTGCTAATATGACTAGAATGGGTTCTGATATGACTAGGATGGGTGCTAATTGACTAGGATTGCGTTGCTAATTTGATAGATGGTTGTTTGAATGACTAGGATGCGGTGCTAATATGACTAGGATGCATTGCTAATATGACTAGATGGGTTGCTAATATGACTAGGATGCATTGCTAATTATGACTAGAATGGGTGCTAATATGACTAGGATGCATGCTAATATGACTAGAATGGGTTGCTAATATGACTAGGATGCACATTGCTAATATGACTAGAATGGGTTGCTAATATGACTAGGATGGGTTGTGATATGACTAGGATGGTGTTTGATATGACTAGGATCGGTTGCTGATATGACTAGGATGGGTTGTTGATATGACTAGAATAGGTTGCTAATATGACTAGGATGGTTGCTAATTTGACTAGATGCGTTGTTAAATTGACTAGGATGGGTTGTTGATATGACTAGGATGCGTTGCTAATTTGACTAGGATGGGTTGTTGATATGTGTCACGACTTCTGCCGAAGTCGTTGCCTCTCCTTGTTCGGGCGGTGTTCGGCGGTCGACGTCACCGGCCTTCTAGCCATCATCGACCATTTTTCATTTTCCATTGGTTTTGTCTTGTCTTCCCACACACCTGTTGTCAATCCCATTCATTACCTATGTGTATTTAACCCTCTGTTTCCCCACATGTGTTTGTCAGAGATTGTTTTATGTCAAGTGTTGTTTCTGGGTGTATAGTGCGCGACGGGTCCTCGTACCCATGTTTATTTTTATGTATGTATATTTTCGTGTTTGGAGCATGTAAAGTGGACATTTATTAAAAGTCTCCATTTACACTCCGTCTAACTCTCCTGCGCCTGACTTCCCTGCCACCTATACACACGACCCTGACAGAATCTCTGACCAACTATGAAGTCAGCAGGAGGAGGCACTTCGCTCATGGAGGTAGAGGAACGCTCATGGAACAAGCGGAGGAGATTGACAGTCTGAGCGCTGCCATGGATCGCATTGTCCAGAATATGGACCGCTGGAGAGACGGGAGCTTTTCCAGCACCTCCACCACCTGGAATTCCTTTGAACGCTTTTTCTCCTCCTGAACATAACAGGATCCATTTATCCCTACCCACGGGATACAATGGAGATACTGCCAGCTGCCAGGGTTTTCTCCTAAAACTGAACTTGTATCTAGCCACGGTCTCTCCAGTACCATCAGACCGTGAGAAAAGTCCCCCTCGTCTCATGCCCTCACCGGAAAGCCTGGGAGGGCCAACGCTGTGTGTGGAGAGGATGCGGCGTTGGACCATTTTGAGGAGTCATCCGCCATTTCCGGAAGGTATTCGACCACCCATCCGAAGGCAGAGCAGCGGGTGAGCTCCTCTATCATCTGAGCAGGGGACGAGAGTGCACCGGAGTTCGCTTTGGAGTTTAGGACTTTGGCTGCCGGCGCTGGATGGAGCGACAGGGCCCTGATCGACCACTACCGTTGTAGTCTACGCGAGGACGTCCGTCGCGGAGCTGGCCTGTAGAGACACCACCCTCAACTTCGACCAGCTGGTGGACATGTCCATCAGGCTGGACAACATGCTGGCTACTCTGGACGTCTAGATCGGGGTCTGGTTGTTCCATCCTCCCGCACTCTCTCTCCCGAACCTATGGAATTGGGAGGATGGTGCGCAGGGAGATCGGAGGGGTCCGCTCGAGCACCATCTATGATCGCAGAGATCACACTGCTGATCGGTGCCGGGTGGTTCCTCTGGGAATAGAGAAGGCAGGCAGGGCACTCTGGCATCACCCCAGGTGAGTAGGCACCATACTCATCCAGAGCCCTCTGCTGCACTTATGTTTGTCTCTGTCACTTTTCCGGATTTTTCCCTGCATTCCCAGTATAAGGCGCTAGTAGATTCAGGCGCGGCTGGGAATTTCATTAATACAAATTTAGCTCATAGTTTAGGATTCCTATTGTTTCTGTGGATATGCCTTTCCCTATTCATGCCTTAGATAGTCGACCAATAGGGTCAGGGTTATTCAGGGAGGTCACCGCACCTTTGTCTATGATAACGCAGGGGGGTCACAAGGAGAAGATTAGTCTTTTCCTTATTGATTCCCCTGCGTATTCTGTGGTGCTAGGCCTACCCTGGTAACTGATCATAACCCCACTGTTTCTTGGCCACAGAGGGCTCTCACGGGTGGTCGCGAGAGTGCTCAGGTAGGTGTGTAGGGGTTTCCGTTGGTGCTACTACAGTGGAAAGTCCAGACCAGGTCTCCACCGTGCGCATTCCCCCAGAATATGCCGATTTGGCACTCGCCTTCTGTAAAAAGAAGGCGACTCAATTACCACCCCATCGACAGGGGGATTGTGCGATAGATCTCCTGGTAGACGCTGCATATCCCAGGAGTCACGTGTATCCCCTGTCGCAAGCGGAGACAGTGGCTATGGATACATATATCTCTGAATCCCTGCGTCAGGGGTTCATTCAGCCATCCATTTCACCCGCCTCTTCGAGTTTCTTTTTTGTGAAGAAGAAGGATGGCGGTTTACGCCCGTGCATTGATTATCGAGATCTCAATAAAATCACGGTAAAATATAGTTAACCGCTACCTTGATCAATAGTGTTATGGAGTCAATGCGCGGGGCACGCTTCTTCACAAAATTGGATCTCAGGAGTGCGTACAATCTGGTGCGTATAGGAAGGGTGATGAGTGGAAGACGGCATTTAGCACCACCTCAGGTCATTATGAGTACCTGGTCATGCCATATGGGTTGATGAATGCTCCATCAGTCTTCCAATCATTTGTCGATGAGATCTTCAGGGACATGCACGGGCAGGTGTAGTGGTGTATATCGATGATATTTTGATATACTCTGCTACACGCGCCGAGCATGTGTCCCTGGTGCGCAGGGTGCTTGGTCGCCTGTTGGAGCATGATCTATATGTCAAGGCTGAGAAATGCTTGTTCTCCAACAATCCATCTCCTTCCTAGGGCATCAGATTTCCACTTCAGGAGTGGAAATGGAGAGCGACCGCATTACAGCCGTGCGTAATTGCCGACTCCAACCACGGTAAAGGAGGTGCAGCGTTTTTTAGGGTTTGCCAATTACTACCGGAGATTTATCCGGGTTTTGGTCAGGTTGCAGCTCCCATTACCTCACGCTAAAGGGGGACCGGTGCGCTTGCAGTGGTCGGCCGAGGCGCAATAGGGCTTTTGGTCAACTGAAGGCTCTGTTTACCTCGGCGCCTGTGTTGGCTCATCCGGATCCCTCTTTGCCATTCATAGTAGAGGTGGACGCATCCGAAGCTGGGATAGGAGCAGTGCTCTCTCAGCGTTCGGGTGTGCCACTGAAGCTTCGCCCCTGTGCTTTCTTTTCGAAGAAGCTCAGCCCGGCGGAGCGAAACTATGATGTGGGGGACCGAAGCTGTTAGCTGTCGTAAAAGCCTTGAAGGTGTGGAGGCATTGGCTTGAGGGGCTAATCACCCTTTTCTCATCTGGACTGACCACCGCAATCTGGAGTACATCCGACAGGCGAAGAGACTAAATCCTCGCCAGGCAAGTGGGCCATGTTTTTCACTCGTTTTGTGTTTACGCTTACTTACAGACCAGGCCCCAGAACGTCAAGGCAGACGCATTGTCTCGGCTGTATGACACAGAGGAGCGGCCCATGGATCCCACTCCCATACTCCAGCGTCGTGTTTGGTGGCGCCAGTAGTGTGGGAGCTGGACGCGGACATTGAGGGGCGTCACGTGCAGAGCCCTCTCCTCCTGAGTGTCCAGCTGGTCGTCTGTACGTTCCGTCTGCTGTCCGCGACCGATTGATCTATTGGGCTCACACGTCACCCTCCTCTGGTCATCCTGGATAGGTCGGACGATGCGCTGTCTTGATGGGAGGTACTGGTAGCCCACTTTAGCTAAGGACGTGAGGATTTATGTTTCCTCCTGTTCGGTGTGCGCCCAGTGCAAGGCTCCTAGACACCTGCCTAGAGGTAAGCTTCTACCTTTACCCGTTCCTCAACGGCCGTGGTCGCACCTGTCAGTGGATTTTTTGACTGATCTTCCACCTTCACAGGGTTACACCACGATCCTGGTCGTTGTGGATCGGTTCTCGAATGCCTGTCTCTCTCCCTTTGCCTGGTCTCTCTACGGCCTTACAAACTGCAGAGTCCCTGTTTACACATGTTTTCCGGCACTATGCGGTGCCTGAGGATATAGTGTCTGATCGGGGTCCCCAGTTCACGTCAAGGGTCTGGAAGGCGTTCATGGAACGTCTGGGGATCTCGGTTAGTCTAACCTCAGGTTTTCACCCGAGAGTAATGGGCAGGTGGAGAGAGTTAACCAGGATGTGGGCAGGTTTCTGCGGTCCTATTGCCAGGACCGGCCGGGGGATGGGCGAAGTTCGGCCCTGGCAGAGATGGCCCAGAACTCGCTACGTCACTCCTCCACTAACCTTACTCCTTTCCAATGTGTATTAGGGATCAGCCGGTTCTGGCTCCTTGGCATCAGAGTCAGACCGAAGCTCCTGCGGTGGACAATTGGTTTCGGCACGCTGAGGAAACCTGGGAGGCAGCGCACGTCCACCTTCAGCGTGCCATAAGGCGCCAGAAAATTGGCGCAGACCGTCGCCGCAGTGAGGCCCCGGTGTTCGCACCAGGGACAGGGTCTGGCTCTCGACCCGAAACCTGCCCCTCCGCCTGCTCTCCGGAAGCTGGGTCCGCGGTTTGTGGGCCGTTTAAAGTCCTGAGGAGAGTGAACAAGGTATGTTATAGGTACAACTGCCCACTAATTACCGTATTAACCCCTCGTTCCATGTGTCTCTCCTCAGGCCGGTGGTGGCTGGCCCGCTCCAGGAGGCTGAAGTGCGTGAAGTTCCTCCGCCTCTAGACATCGAGGGGGTCCCGGCGTACTCTGTTTGATCCATTTTGGATTCGAGACGTCGGGCGAGGGGCCTTCAGTACCTCGTGGACTGGGAGGGTACGGGCCGGAGGAGAGATGCTGGGTTCCGGTGGAGGACGTTTTAGATCCTTCCATGTTAAATAATTCCACCGCCTCCATCCGGATGCCCCTGCACCTCGCCCTCCGGGTCGTCCCCGAGGCCGGTGTCGACGCGCTGCTGGAGCCGCGCGTCAGGGGGGGTAATGTCACGACTTCTGCCGAAGTCGTTGCCTCTCCTTGTTCGGGCGGTGTTCGGCGGTCGACGTCACCGGCCTTCTAGCCATCATCGATCCATTTTTCATTTTCCATTGGTTTTGTCTTGTCTTCCCACACACCTGTTGTCAATCCCATTCATTACCTATTGCTGTATTTAACCCTCTGTTTCCCCTCATGTGTTTGTCAGAGATTGTTTTATGTCAAGTGTTGTTTCTGGGTGTATAGGTGCGCGACGGGTCCTCGTACCCATGTTTATTTTATGTATGTATATTTTCGTGTTTGRAGCATGTTAAGTGGACATTTATTAAAAGTCTCCATTTACACTCCGTCTAACTCTCCTGCGCCTGACTTCCCTGCCACCTATACACACGACCCTGACAATATGACTAGCATGGGTTGCTGATATGACTAGGATGGGTTGCTAATATGACTAGGATGGGTTGTTGATATGACTTGGATGGGTTGCTAATATGACTAGGATAGTTTGCTGTTTTGACTAGCATGGGTTGTTAATATTACTAGGATAGGTTGTTAATATGACTAGGATAGGTTTCTGATATGACTAGGATGGGTTACTGATATGACTAGGATGGGTCGCTAATGTGACTACGATGGGTTGCTGATATGACTAGGATGGGTTGCTCATTTGAGTAGGATTTTTCCTTTGGCTTCTGGACAACGGAATAAAGTTGATATGAATACCAATAGAACATGATACAAATGGCATAGTGGTGGGTCAAATAGAGAAGAAAATTGAAAAACATTTGCCAAAATTGTATAATTACTCCTGTCTATACAGAACTAAATTATATAATTCAAAATACTTCACCAGAAAGCATGACTTAGCTATGGAGGAATCTAGGACCATTTATTTATTTAAAAAAAATAGCTTTGGATCGTTTCAAATCTGTTTTAATGCGGACACTATATAAATAATTACATTGAATATGTATTGTAGTTACATGCGGTACAATATGACCTTTTCCCTTTGAGGTCATCACCCGGATCTGTACAAGGTGACTCTCACATGTTGAGTGGGCTGTATCGCTTTGCTGTATTGGTACAATTTGTGCATGGCTGTACACCTTTTATTTCTTAGGTTGAAAATAAATGAAAGTAATATAGAAACGCGTGTGGGCATTCCTTGTCAAGTTACTACAAAATCACAAGCTATTAGGCCTATGCCCATTTGGGTAGCGCATGTGGCAATAGGCCCAGCTGATTATTGAGTCACGGCTGTCAGTAATAAGCATCTAAAATATGTGTGTAGATAATGTGTCTTGAGTATAATTCTACGTGTCTCGTTGCACATGTTAAAATTCTAGATCCCCTGTACTCCACATACAGAGACGCGTACAAAGCTCTCCCTCGCCCTCCATTTGGTAAATCCGACCACAACTCTATCCTCCTGATTCCTGCATACAAACAAAAATTAAAGCTGGAAGCACCAGTGACTCGGTCTATAAAAAAGTGGTCAGATGAAGCAGAACATGGAACATGTTCCGGGATTCTTCCGATGGCATTGAGGAGTACACCACATCAGTCACTGGCTTTATCAATAATTGCATCGAGGACATCGTCCCCACAGTGACTGTACGTACGTACCCCAACCAGAAGCAATGGATTACAGGCAACATTCGCACTGAGCTAAAGGGTAGAGCTGTCGCTTTCAAGGTGCGGGACTCTAACCCGGAAGCTTACAAGAAATCCTGCTATGCTCTGCGACGAACCATCAAACAGGCAAAGCGTCAATACAGGGCTAAGATTGAATCATACTGCCAAGTGACACGAGCCTACCAGATGAGCTAAATCACTTCTATGCTCGCTTCGAGGCAAGCAACACTGAGGTATGCATGAGAGCATCAGCTGTTCCGGACGACTGTGTGATCACGTTCTCCATAGCCGACGTGAGTAAGACCTTTAAACAGGTCAACATACACAAGGCTGCAGGGCCTAACGGATTACCAGGACGTGTGCTCCGGGCATGTCCTGACCAATTGGCAGGTGTCTTCACTGACATTTTCAACATGTCCCTGATTGAGTCTGTAATACCAACATGTTTCAAGCAGACCACCATAGTCCCTGTGCCCAGGAACACAAAGGCAACCTGCCTAAATGACTACAGACACGTAGCACTCACGTCCGTAGCCATGAAGTGCTTTGAAAGGTTGGTAATGGCTCACATCAACACCATTATCCCCGAAACCCTAGACCCACCCTAATTTGCATACCGCCCAAACAGATCCACAGATGATGCAATCTCGATTGCACTCCACACTGCCCTTTCCCACCTGGACAAAAGGAAAACTTATGCGAGAATGCTATTCATTGACTACAGCTTTGCGTTCAACACCATAGTACCCTCAAAGCTCATCACTAAGCTAAGGATCCTGGGACTAAACACCTCCCTCTGCAACTGGATCCTGGACTTCTTGACTGACCGCCCCCAGGTGGTGAGGGTAGGTAGCAACACATCTGCCACGCTGATCCTCAACACTGGAGCTCCACAGGGTGCGTGCTCAGTCCCCTCCTGTACTCCCTGTTCTATCACGACTGCATGGCCAGGTACAACTCCAACACCATCATTAAGTTTGCAGAAGACACAACAGTGGTAGGCCTGATCACCAACAACGACGAGACAGCCTATAGGGAGGAGGTCAGAGACCTGGCCGGGTGGTGCCAGAATAACAACCTATCCCTCAATGTAACCGAGACTAAGGAGATGATTGTGGACTACAGGAAAAGGAGGACCGAGCACTCCCCCATTCTCATCGATGGGGCTGTAGTGGAGCAGGTTGAGAGCTTCAAGTTCATTGGTGTCCACATCAACAACAAACTAGAATGGTCCAAACACACCAAGACAGTCGTGAAGAGGGCACGACAAAGCCTATTCCCCCTCAGGAAACTAAAAAGACTTGGAATGGGTCCTGAGATCCTCAAAAGGTCTACAGCTGCAACATCGAGAGCATCCTGACGGGTTGCATCACTGCCTGGTATGGCCATTGCTCGGCCTCTGACTGCAAGGCACTACAGAGGGTAGTGCGTATGGCCCAGTACATCACTGGGGCTAAGCTGCCTGCCATCCAGGACCTCTACACCAGGCGGTGTCAGAGTAAAAATTGTCAAAGACCCCAGCCACCCCAGTCATAGACTGTTCTCTCTACTACCGCATGGCAAGCGGTACCGGAGTGCCAAGTCTAGGACAAAAAGGCTTCTCAACAGTTTTTACCACCAAGCCATAAGACTCCTTAACAGGTAATCAAATGGCAAATGGAAGGTATTCAGACCCATTGACTTTTTACACATATTGTTATGTTACAGCCTTATTCTAAAATGTATTCAATTGTTTTTTCCCCTCATCAATCTACACACAATACCCCATAATGACAAAGCAAAATCATGTTTTTTATTTTCTTCCAAATGTTTATATATATAAAAATATATCACATTTACATACTGTAAGTATTCAGACCCTTTACTCAGTACTTTGTTGAAGCACATTTGGCAGCGATTACAGCCTTGTGTCTTCTGGGTATGACGCTACAAGCTTAGCACACCTGATTTCTGGAGTTTGTCCCATTCTTCTCTGCAGATCCTCTCAAGCTCTGTCAGGTTGGATGGGGAGCATAGCTGCACAGGTATTTTCAGGTCTCTCCAGAGATGTTTGATCGTGTTCAAGTCCAGGCTCTGGCTGGGCCACTCATGGACATTCAGAGACTTGTCCCGAAGCCACACCTGTGTTGTCTTGGCTGTGTGCTTCGGGTTGTTGTCCGGTTGGAAGGTGAACCTTCACCCCAGTGCTGAGTGCTCTGGAGCAGGTTTTCATCAAGGATCTCTCTGTACTTTGCTCCGTTCATCTTTCCACTTGGTCCTGACTCGTCTCCCAGTCCCTGCTGCTGAAAAACACCCCCACAGCAAGATGATCCCACCACCATGCTTCACTGTAGGGATGGTGCCAGGTTTCCTCCAGACGTGACGCTTGGCATTCAGGCCAAAGAGTTCAATCTTGGTTTCATCAGACCAGAGAATCTCGTTTCTCGTGGTCTGAGAGTCTTTAGGTGCCTTTTGGCAAACTCCAAGCGTGTTGTCATGTGCCTTTTACTGAGGAGTGGCTTCCGTCTGGCCACTCTACCATAAAGGCCTGATTGGTGGAGTGCTGCACAGACGGTTGTCCTTCTGGAAGGTTCTGTCATCTCCACAGAGGAACTCTGGAGCTCTTTCAGAGTGACCATCGGGATCTTGGTCACCTACCTGACCAAGGCCCTTCTCCCCCAATTGCTCAGCTTGGCCAACTCTAGGAAGAGTCTTAGTGGTTCCACACTTCTTCCATTTAAGAATTGGTGTTGGTACCCTTCCCCAGATCTGTGCCTTGACACAATCCTATCTTGGAGCTCTACGGACAATTCCTTCGACCTCATGGCTTGGTTTTTGCTCTGACATGCACTGTCAACTGTGGAACCTTATATACAGTGGGGAGAACAAGTATTTGATACACTGCCGATTTTGAAGGTTTTCCTACTTACAAAGCATGTAGAGTAATTTTGTCTGTAATTTTTATCATAGGCACACTTCAACTGTGAGAGACGGAATCTAAAACAAAAATCCAGAAAATCACATTGTATGATTAGTAATTAATTTGCATTTTATTGCATGACATAAGTATTTGATACATCAGAAAAGCAGAACTTAATATTTGGTACAGAAACCTTTGTTTGCAATTACAAAGATCATACGTTTCCTGTAGTTATTGACCAGGTTTGCACACCCTGCAGCAGGGATTTTGGCCCACTCCTCCATACATACCTTCTCCAGATCCTTCAGGTTTCGGGGCTGTCGGTGGGCAATACGGACGTTCAGCTCCCTCCAAAGATTTTCTATTGGGTTCAGGTCTGGAGACTGGCTAGGCCACTCCAGGACCTTGAGATGCTTCTTACGGAGCCACTCCTTAGTTGCCCTGGCTGTGTTGTTTCGGGTCGTTGTAATGCTGGAAGATCAGCCAGACCCATCTTCAATGCTCTTACTGAGGGAAGGAGGTTTTTGGCCAAGATCTCGCGATACATGGCCCCATCCATCCTCCCCTCAATACGGTGCAGTCGTCCTGTCCCTTTGCAGAAAAGCATCCCCAAAGAATTATGTTTCCACTCCATGCTTTCACGGTTGGGAGGGTGTTCTTGGGGTTGTACTAACCTTCTTCTTCCTCCAAACACGGCGAGTGAGTTTAGACGCAAAAGCTCTATTTTTGTCTCATCAGACCACATGACTTCTCCATTCCCTCTGGATCATCCAGATGGTCATTGGCAAACTTCAGACGGGCCTGGACATGCGCTGGCTTGAGCAGGGGACCTTGCGTGCGCTGCAGGATTTCAATCAATGACAGCGTAGTGTTGTTACTAATGGTTTTCTTTGAGACTGTGGTCCAGCTCTCTTCAGGTCATTGACCAGGTCCTGCCGTGTAGTTCTGGGCTGATCCCTCACCTTCCTTATGATATTGATGCCCCACGAGGTGAGATCTTGCATGGAGCCCCAGACCGAGGGTGATTGACCGTCATCTTGAACATCTTCCATTTTCTAAATATTGCGCCAACAGTTGTTGCCTTCTCACCAAGCTGCTTGCCTATTGTCCTGTAGCCCATCCCAGCCTTGTGCAGGTCTACAATTTTATCCCTGATGTCCTTACACAGCTCTCTGGTCTTGGCCATTGTGGAGAGATTGGAGTCTGTTTGATTGAGTGTGTGTACAGGTGTCTTTTATACAGGTAACAAGTTCAAACAGGTGCAGTTAATACAGGTAATGAGTGGAGAACAGGAGGGCTTCTAAAAGAAAACTAACAAGGTCTGTGAGAGCGGAAATTCTTACTGGTTGGTAGGTGATCAAATACTTATGTCACGCAATAAAATGCAATTTAATTACTTAAAAATCATACAATGTGATTTTCTGGATTTTTGTTTTAGATTCCGTCTCTCACAGTTGAAGTGTACCTATGATAAAAATTACAGACGTCTACATGCTTTGGAAGTAGGAAAACCTTCAAAATCGGCAGTGTATCAAATACTTGTTCTCCCCACTGTATACAGGTGTGTGCCTTTCCAAATCATGTCCAATCAATTGAATTTACCACAGGTGGACTCCAATCAAGTTGTAGAAACATCTCAAGGATGATCAACGAACACGGGATAAACCTGAGCTCAATTTCGATTCTCATAGCAAAGCGTCAGAGTACTTATGCAATTAAGGTATTTATGTTTATGTGCAAAAAAAATATGTTTTCGCTTAGTCATTATGGGTTATTGTGTAGATAGATGAGGATTTAAAAAAGATTTAATCCATTTTATTATAAGGCTGTAACGCAACAAAATGTGGAAAAAGGGAAGGGGTCTGAATACTTTCTGAATGCACTGTATATACAAAAGTATGTGGACACCCTTTCAAATTAGTGGATTCGGCTGTTTCAGCCACACCTGTTGCTGACAAGTGTTTAAAATTGATGGCACATCTATGTAATCTCCATACACAAACATTGGCAGTAGAATGGCCTTACGGAAGAACATAACATGACATTCTGTGCTTCCAACTTTGTGGCAACAGTTTGGGGAAGGCCCTTTCCTCATTCAGTGTGACAATGCCCCCGTGCACAAAGCGAGCTCCATACAGAAATGGTTTGTCGAGATTGGTGTGGAAGAACTTGACTGGCCTGCACAGAGCCCTGACCTCAACCCCATTAAACATCTTTGGGATGAATTGGAACGCCGACTGCGAGCCAGGCCTATTCGCCCAACATCAGTGCCCGACCTTACTAATGCTCTTGTGGCTGAATGGAAGCAAGTCCCCACAGCAATGTTCCAACATCTAGTGGCAAGCCTTCCCAGAAGAGTGGAGGCTGTTATGGCAGCAAAGGGGGGAGCAACTCCATATTAATGCTCATGATTTTGGAATGAGATGTTCTATGAACAGGTGTCCACATACTTTTACATGTAGTCTATATTAAAACTATAGTTCCTCACAGTAAGCTATTTGAAAAATCTTTCCAACAATCTCCCCCTCGAAAATCCCCAGTTCTTGGTGTGAAAGAGGCGTACTGCTGCATTGGCCTATGCCATGAGTTCCATGCACTCATTTTCTTTAGCCACAAATGGATCACGGCAGAAGCTGGTGATCTCGCATTCGTTGACTTTTAACTCTGAGATTTGTATCATTTTAATCAGATTTATATGATTAACCAAGTGACAACGATTTGGAGAAACAAAAACTTTACGAAACTGTTCCAAGTATATGCGCATATGAAAATCATAACTGGTATGCAGAACGGTAGAAATGGTCAGATAAATTGTAAGCTTCCTCAAACTTGAAACTTGCCGCCTGTAAAGTATTTTTTAAATAATTGCCTCCACGTTTCCATGGTTTGCTATAGGCTACTTTGAAGAAAGGTAAGACATGCCTCATAATATGAAATGAAACATTCAGGTTGGAAACAATGAAGTATGTTTTCAAAATGCATTCTGCCTCCAGCTCACATTGTAAACTGGTGGGTGACGCACTGATAGCCTGTTGCCTGCACTTGAATGGTGAATGGGAGGTGAGCTTCAATTGCCAGTTGAGAAATCTAAATAGTAGCTATTTTTAATTGTGCACCAAAACGGTTAATAACACCTGATTACATTTACAATTGTTGCGCAATGAATGGAATTATAAAAGCAGGATTTATTCCAGCAGCAAACAACTGAGGAACTGCAGGAGAAATCCCGCTCAAAATAGGCTCTGTATGCTTTGCGYGTGTCATAGTTGGTTCGATAAGTAAGATACATGATGACTAACGAAAATACACACAGGCCAATTTAATTCCACTAAAATTGACAAATTAACCTATAGACCGATAAGCATGACGAATAAATTTATTTTCAATCGACTGGTATTTCCACAAATGAATAAAAAGCTTCATTTTGCAATGGGATTTTTCTCTCTCCCTGCAACAGTTTTATTTATAGGCTTTTCATTTATTTTTATTGTCCTAAAGCCGGCAATTGCAGGCTAACGGAAACCTTGCATTATAAGACAAAAACAGACTGCACTTTAACGTTTGACAGTCAACAAACAGGTAGTTAGGTCCAGTTCTGACCTGGATAAAAGCATGGGACACTGATGTTTGGCCAGGTGAGTCCACACTACTTTACCCAGAGGCCCTGTGTGACCTTGACTATACATGGTCTCCCGCAAGGGTTTTTGATCACATAATGGTGGTTCACCCTGGAGCCCGAGGAAGAGGTGAGAGGTCACAGCATTAAGTCACTACATTAAATCTGTCTCATGCAGTCGCCATTAAAGACCTTTCCGTTGCCATTAAATGGGTCACAATGTCTCTCCTTTCTCGTTTGAGTGGAAAAGAGTGGGGCTCATCTCACCTTCTCTTAATTTGATTGTGTTCTGTGGCCAACTTGACATATGACAGGGTGAAAGCAAGGCTAAGGCCTCAAAGTCTGTCTTGCTTTTCATCACATCTGTCTCTCCAGCCATCCCTTAATCATGTCTCTTTTCATCTCTTCATCTTCTCCTTTTTCCTCTTTGTGATTATTCTACCTCTTTATAAGTCATGGTCTATGTGACCTCACCAAGCCATGTACTGTACATGAGGTAGTGATGTTAGGAATAGGATGGTGTGTGTATGTAGGGAGTGTGTTGGTGAGGTAGTGGTGTTAGGAATAGGATGGTGTGTGTATGTAGGGAGTGTGTTGGTGAGGTAAGGTGTGTTAGGAATGGAGTGGTGGTGTGTATGTAGGGAGTAGTGTTGGTGAGGTAGTGTGTTTAGGAATAGGATGGTGTTGTATGTAGGGAGTTATGTTGGTGAGTGTAGTGAATGTTAGAATTAGGATGGTGTGTGTATGTAGGGAGTGTGTTTGGTGAGGTAGGTGGTGGTTAGGTAGGATGGCTGTGTGTATGTAGGGAAGTGTGTTTGGTGAGGTAGTGGTGGTTGGAATAGACATGTGGTGTATGTAGGGAGTGGTTTGGTGAGGTAGTGGTGTTAGGAATAGGATGGTGTGTGGTGATGTGTAGGGAGTCTGTTGGTGAGGTTAGTGGTGTTAGGAATATGATGTGTGGGTGGTGATTGTAGGGGGGTTGGTGAGGTATGTGTAGGATAGATGTCTGTGGAATGTAGGATAGTTGGAAGGTAGGTGTAGGATAGGATGCTGTGTGTATGTAGGGAGTATGTTGGTGAGGTGGTGGCACCATGTTACTTGTGTGTGTACTATAGTAGTGAGGGTAAGGAATGTCTAGTACTACCTGTGAGGACACTAAGCTAGTTGCTCTCCGTTGTACTCTCACCCAGGGAATGTCAGGGAGATTTTCACCTATTGATACACCCCCTCTCCTGAGGCACGCCCCCCAAAGACACACGCAGTACAGTGTTGACTCTGAGCTAATCCAACCCGCATGGTTTCTGGAAATCATTCTTTAAAAAAAAGAGTACGCCCCCTTTTTTCCCATCCTTGCTTTCCTCCTTCCGTGCCTTTTCTGCGACTTCCTTTTTCACTGTCAAATATCTGATAATAGTTCACTAAAGATGGCAAGCCGAAATAAAAGAAACAAATGTTTTATTTTTTTAGCATCAATACACTTTCCCTTAGTTAGAAGTGGGAGATGATAAAACGATAGTGGAAGGACATAATTTTGCCACTCTGCTGTTAGCACATGTCACCTGTGCTTTTGGTGCGCCTACGCTTCAGCAAGTTAGAGCAAAGTTAAACAGTGAACGCTCGCTGGCCCTCTCTCTCTCTCTCTCTATCTCCTCTCTCTCTCTCTCTCTCTCTCCGTCTCTCTCTCTTCTCTCTCTCTCTCTTCTCTCTCCTCTCTCGTCTCTCTCCTCTCTCTCTCTCTCTCATCCCTCCCCTCTCTCCCTCTCTCTCCTCTCTCTCTCTCTCTCTCAGTCTCTCTCTCTCTCTCCTCTCTCTCTCTCTCATTTCTCTCTCTATGTCCTTTTAACAGCCTCTAATTGACTTTGCTTTTCTTGTTTCCATTATTCCCTTACCTCCCTTCTCTCCTCATTTTTCTCCTCTCACTCTCCTCCCGTTCTAACCCTCCCATCTCCTTGTCTTTCTTCTGAGGAAATTAGAAAGCCGGTCCATCTATCTATCGATCTCGTTCCATCGACCTCTATCAATTTAGTTGTTTTAACATGCTTTTCAACTCCTCTGTTTCAGATGATCATTTCATTTCCTGGGCAATGGTTTTAATATATCTAGGAGGTGGATGTAAACGTCATTAAGACAACAGCCCTCCATTTTTCCCTTTCAAGCTCCAAATGTTCTTGTTTATTCATATCTTTCCTCACATCAGTCTGACCTGGCAGTGGGTGTGAAGAGACACACCACCCGCAGTCTTCAACCCAGATCTTCTGTTCCCCTATAGTTACACTACGGTAACGACCACCAGCCTGCTCCTGACAAGGTTGTGTTGATCAAGAATCTTTAGAGGAATATACATTTGACATTCTGAATGAACCTTATGAGTTTCTCTTCTTCTCTTCCTTCCAGTTCCCATATCATCCTGACCACCTTAGTCATCACCCTCGCTCAGCCTTCAGCACTAAACAGACCCCCACAGTTCCTGTGGTCTCTCCTCTGCATTTCCAATCCTTCCCAGTCCACACTCCGCCAGGTGAGTGATGGGATCTCCTCTCTCGTGGAGACGTGGATAAGTAGAGCGATGACGATGTAAATAAAAATAAACTCCTGGCCTGTGAGGCCCCCTCTCCATCAAATCAACTCATCTGTGAGTGAGGCGTCTAACTGGGCCGTCTGGGGCCACGCCTAATAAACCGCACAGCCTTGGGAAACGCTAGTTTGCACTTGCATAAACTCGCTGCCTTGGCCTGGAGTATATACCGACAGAGGGCCCCTCTTCTCGTCCTCTTCCCTTGCGAGTTGGATGTATCTGTATAGTTATTATGTCACCGTGGAGAGGTACACGCGAGTAAAGGTGCGGTGCAAAAGGAGAAGAGTGATGTCCTGATGTTTAGTTACGTTTGCCGATGGTTGAGCCTCTTCCTCACTGGATGTGATAGTGTTGAGTGTTGCTTTAAAGTTGTAGTATAGTGAAAGGGAGATAGACAGGGGAAGTACTGTAGTTTCATTGTGCCTCCTTGATTTTTGTGATACAAGAGCAGATAACGTGTCCCGTTGGAGTAGATATGAACTATAATAAAAAAAATGTTGATGTGAGGTTGACTGTAAAAAATAGTGAACTGTGTATAAGGGTGCTTAATGGTGTAATGGCTGACAGCTCTGAGAGCTAAGAGGCTTCGTGTCATATTTTCTATGGTGTCGCTCTACATAATTATCTGGCAAACTTTATGTTCGAGCTTTCCATCAACAGACTTGATGGCTGAAGGAAGATGGCCATTTTACAATTCCAGTCCTTGTGTTTTTAATGATGAAATGTGTTGCACAAAGTGCTCCCGTCCTTTCCCCCTAGTGCACATAAAGGATGTGCTAGGTAAAAGTCATAACTCTCTCATAGCACAGCTTATCACAACATTCATCTCTGCTCAGACCAAAGACAGAAGCAACCAAACTTCTGAAGCTATCTTCAAGAGACAGCGTTCAGTATAAATTAATCCAGTAATCCACACAGGTATACTGTTGGTCGAGGTGCTTTTTGCTCATTGCTGAACAGTGTAAGGCTTGTCTTATACAGAAGCCCTCCAGGCTGCCAGTCATGAGTACCATGGGTATACAAGTTTATAAATAGTAATGTCTCCGTTTGTATAGCTGTTCTGGTTCTTTACGAGGGTCTTGTGTGCCTTCATTGGAAGAGGCACAGCGCAAGCAAAGCCAGGGTTGTGGTTTTGATTCCCGACGGGGAACCAGTTATGGTAAAAAAAAGAAAAGATCATGTTATGCAATCACCACTACTGTAATCTCTCTCTGGATAAGCGGTGTCTGCTAAATGACTAAATATGTAATGTTCTCTGTTCCAATAACTTACATAGATCTCCAATGTGTTTATTAGATTTTAAAAGAGGCTTCAATATTCACAACATCATAGAACACAGCCCACATGAAACTCACACCCTATAGAGGAGGCTTCTACGATCCTGGAGAGAGTGCAGCCCTTGGTTGTGGAGGTACAGCCCCAGCCTCAGTGAGTGGCTGTGCCATATAGAAATTCAAAAAGGCGTCATAATTATGAAAGTTCCCAGTGCTATTGTATATAGTGGGCTTCTCTAATTTGTTAGGTCCCCAAGAGATGGGTCTGTCTGTGCTCTCCTGTCGAATCGTTGAACAGACAGCCTACATTACCCCTGCCTGTGGTTTTTAATTAATATATGATTCACCTATGCATAGAGTTGTGGTTCCTAATATTGGATTCTCTAATCACTCAGAGAGGCCAGGGGCCACCACTTCGAGTTATGACGCCTCTCCCAAAGGGTCAAAGTGGACGTTACCCCAAAGTTACATAATTATTAATATGAAACTGTTGCGTCCGAGGGTCGATTTGGTTATTATTCCACAACACGTGCACTTAAACAAACTTAAGGCCAACCATTATAGCCGTTTGTAATATCAGAGGGAGGATGTTTGACGTGAAGGTAGTTCTCACTAATGTGTCATTACAGGAGTTTTTCCTTCGGCCATTATGTTGTAATGTGAGGGGTCTTCATGGGCCCTGGCCTGTCAATATACAGTACATCAGATGATTGTATTATGGATTTACAGCAGAGATGTGCCTTGAATTGGAAGTGACAGTCCCAGTGTTACAACTCCAAAAGTTCCTGGTTAGAATTCCATCATGTAATTGATTACTGATTGGTGATGAAATGCACATATTTTGACCAAACACTGCAAGCCTTTAATTTGGCTAGGTACATCGGTTTGTTTTTGAAAGTGTCAGGTAGGGTAAGGTTACCAGATGTAAGTCAGAGTTTCTAGCTAGCCTTGGGCCTGGATAGATATGTATTATATGCTGTATATGGGGATTTGACATCATTTAAAGTAAGAACAATAGAGGTTCGTCTGTGATGTATGGCTTGTTCTGTCTGGCCGTGTTTGCTCAGCTGGAATAATATTTGCCCCAGGATGGCTGGATAAGTGAGTTTCGATGTACATACCATGTTTGATCAGGACTTTGAGGGGACTGTTTGGACAGAAATTGTGGGAATTTTTAATGTGAGGTTGAAGGAAAGTTCTGTCCAAACATTCCATTTGAGAAGTAAAGCGGTATCCCTTCGCCCATCCCCCGTCGCTCTGCGACCTCCTCCATCC
>NW_019945232.1:43182-59542 GCF_002910315.2 Salvelinus sp. IW2-2015
AATATGATGTCTGTGTGTATGTAGGGAGTATGTTGGTGAGGTAGTGGTGTTAGGAATAGGATGCTGTGTGTATGTAGGGAGTATGTTGGTGAGGTGGTGGCACATGTAACTGTGTGTGTACTATAGTAGTGAGGGTAGGATGCCTAGTACTACCTGTGAGGACACTAGCTAGTTGCTCTCCGTTGTACTCTCACCCAGGGAATGCAGGGAGATTTATCACCTATTGATACACCCCCTCTCTGAGCACGCCCCCAAAGACACACGCAGTACAGTGTTGACTCATGAGCTATCCACCCCATGGTTCATGAATCATTCTTTAAAAAAGGAGTACCCCCCTTTTTCCTCCTTGCTTTCCTCCTCTCCGTCCTTTTCTGCGACTTCCTTTTTCACTGTCAAATAGATAAAGTACACTAAGATGCAAGCCAAATAAAGAAACAAATGTTTTATTTTTTTACATCATACATTTCCTTAGTTAGAAGTGGGAGATGATAAAACGATAGTGGAGGCTATTTTGCCACTCGCTGTTAGCACTGTCACCTGTGCTTTTGGTGCTGCTCGCTCAGCAGTTAGAGCAAAGTTAAACAGTGAACGCTCGCTGCCTCCCCCTCTCTCTCTCTCTCTCTCTCTCTCTCTATGTCCTTTAACAGCCTCTAAATGACTTTGCTTTCTGCTTTCCATTATTCCTTACCTCCCCTTCTCTCTCATTTTTCTCCCTCTCCCTCCCTCCGTTTCTACCTCCATCTCCTTGTCTTTTCTGAGGAAATAGAAAGCCGGTCATCTATCTAATCGTTCACCTCTATCAATTTAGTTGTTTTAACATGCTCTATTCAACTCCTCTGTTTCAGATGATACATTTCATTTCCTGGGCAAGGTTTTAATATTCAGGAGGATGGATGTACGTCTATTAGACAACAGCCTCCATTTTCTCTATTCAACTCCATGTTCTTGTTTATCATATCTTCTCACATCAGTTCTGACCTGGGGTGTGAAGAACACCCACCCCAGTCTTCAACCCAGATCTCTGTTCCCTATAGTTGACACTACGGTAACACCACCAGCCTGCTCCGACAAAGGTTGTGTTGATCAGAATCTTAGAGGAAATACATTTGACATTTGAATGAACCTTAATGAGGTTCTCTTCTTCTCTTCCTTCCAGTCCCATATCATCCTGCACCTTATCACCCTCGCCTCAGCTTCAGCACTACAGACCCCCACAGTTCCTGTGTCTCTCCTATGATTCTCCATCCTCCCAGTCCCACTCCCGGAGGTGAGTGATGGATCTCCCTGCTCTCGGTGGAGACGTGGANCCACAGTTCCTGTGTCTCTCCTATGATTCTCCATCCTCCCAGTCCCACTCCCGGAGGTGAGTGATGGATCTCCCTGCTCTCGGTGGAGACGTGGATAAGGTAGAGCGATGRCAGAYGTAATAAAAATAAACCTGCCTGTCGGGGCCCCCTCCTCCATTCATCAACCCATCTGAKTGAGGCGTCTACTGRGCCGTCTGGGCCCGCCTATAACAYGCACAGCTTGGGAAACGCTATTTGTCACYTGCTAAACGCTGCCATTGGCKGAGTATATACCGACAGAGGCCCCCTCTTCTCTCCTCTYGTCCCCTTAGGAGGGATGTACTGTATAGGTTTATTTATGTCACCTGGAGAGTACACGCAGAGTAAAGTGCGGTGCAAAGGAGAAGAGTGATGTCCTGATGTTTAGTTACGTTGCCATGGTTGAGCTCTTCCTCACTGATGTGATAGTGTTGAGTGTTGCTTTAAATGTAGGATAGGTGAAAGGGAGATAGAAGGGAAGTACTGTAGTTTCATTGTGCCTCCTTGATTATTGTGGATACAAGCCAGATAACGTGTCCGTGTGGAGTAGATATTGAACTATAATAAAAAAATGTTTTTGATTGAGGTTGACTGTAAACAAATAGTGAACTGTGTATAAAGGGTGCTTATGGTGTAATGGCTGACAGCCTGGAGAGCTAAGAGGCTCTCTGTCATATTTTCTATGGTGTGCTCATACATAATTTATCTGGGAACTTTATGTTCGACTCCATCACAGACATTGAGGCTGAAGGAAGGAGCCATTTTACATTCCAGTCCTTGTGTTTTATGATAAATGTGCACAAAGTGCTCCCTCCTTTCCCCCTAGTGCACATAAAGGATGTGCTAGGTAAAGTCATAACTCTCTCATACACAGCGTATCACAACATCTCTGCTCAGCCAAACAGAAGCACCACTCTGAAGCTATCTTTCAAGAGACAGCCGTTCAGAATAATCCAGTATCCACACAGGTATACTGTTGGTCGAGGTGCTTTTCTGTCATTGCTGAAAGTGTAAGGCTATGTCACTTACAAAGCCCTCCAGGCCCAGTCATGAGTACCATGGTAATAACAAGTCTTATAATAGTATGTCTCCGTTTGTATAGCCTGTTCTGTTTCATTTACAGGGTCTTGTGTGCCTCAATTGGAAGAGCACAGCGCAAGCAAAGCCAGGGTTGTGGGTTTGATTCCCACGGGGAACCAGTATGGTAAAAAAAAAAAAAGATCATGTATGCAATCACTCACTACTGTAAGTCTCTCTGGATAAGCGTGTCTGCTAAATGACTAAAATGTAAATGTTCTCTGTTCCAATAACTTACATAGATCTCCATGTGTTTATTTGATTTTTAAAAGAGGCTTCAATAGTTCACAACACATAGACACCACATGAAACTCAACCCTATAGAGGAGCTCTACCATCCTGGAGAGAGTGCTAGCCTCTTGGTGTGAGGTACAGCCCCAGCTCAGTGAGTGCTGTGCCATATAGAAATTCAGTCATAATTATGAAAGTTCCCAGGTGCTATTGTAATATAGTGGGCTTCTCTAATTGTTATGGTAACCCAAGAGATGGTCTGTCTGTGCCTCCTGTCGTAATCGTTGACACAGCCTACATTTACCCCCTGCTGTGGTTTTTAATAATAATATGATCACCTATGCATAGAGTTGGTCTAATATTGGATCTCTAATCACTCAGAGAGGCCAGGGGCCACACTTACAGTTATGACCCTCTCCCCAAGGGTCAAAGTGCACGTTACCCACAAGTACATAATTATTATATGAAACTGGCGTCCAGAGGGTCATTTGGTTATTCCACAACACTGCACTTAAACCAATTAAGGCCAAACCTTCATAGCCGTTTGTATATCAGAGGAGGATGTTTGACGTGAAGGTAGTTCTCACTAATGTGTCATTACAGGAGTTTTTCTGCCATTATGTTGTTAATGTGAGGGGTCTTCATGGGGACCCTGGCCTGTCAATATACAGTACATCAAGATGATTGTATTAGGATTACAGTCAGAGATGTAGCCTTGAATTGAGATGACAGTCCCAGTGTTTACACTCCAAAGTCCCCCTGGTTAGAATTCCATCAGTAATTGATCTGATTGGTGAGAAATGACATATTTGACCAAACAACTGCAGCCTTTAATTTGCTAGGTACATCGGTTTGTTTTTGAAGTGTAAAGGTAGGGTAAGGTTACCAGATGAAAGTCAGAGTCTAGCTAGCCTGGGCTGGAGTAGATATGTATTTATGCTGTATATGGGATTTGACCAATTTAAAGTAAGAAAATAGAGGTCGTCTGTGATGTATGGCTTGTTCTGTCTGGCCGTGTTTGCTCAGCTGGAAGTAATATTTGCCCACAGGATGGCTGGATAAGTGAGTTTCTGATGTACATACATGTTTGACAGGGACTTTGAGGGGACTGTTTGGACAGAAATGTGTGGGAATTTTTAATGGAGGTTGGAAGAGAAAGTTCTGTCCAAACATTCCACTTTGAGAGTAAAGCGGTATCCCCTTCGCCCATCCCCCCTCGCTCTCACCTCCTCCCCCCTTCCTTCCTACGGTACTGCTCCCCACTGGATGTTGACTTATTTCTACCTTTGACAAATTCAATTGATGTGTGAAAAAGAGAGGGATAGGCAAACACATTTGTTATTTAAAATACAGCAAAAGTGGATGAATCAACTTTTGTTTTATACTTTAGCAAGTAAATCAGCGATTTTGGCCATTCAACCCTAAACATTTTTAGGGGATACAACTGATAAGGGATATTCCAACTTGTTTGAAAATGAAATGTAGACGACTTTTGATCACCCCAGCACATACCGTTTCCCATACCTCCCATTTCCCTATTTAGGCATTACAATCATGAACAAAAAAGAGGGCTGCACCTGCCTTTCGCTCGTACTTGGAGCCATGGGCCTGTAGCTAGTAAATCATCTCCAAATTAAACTAAGTTTACAGTACAAGGCATTTTTAGGCTTTTCTCTTCCCTGTGGGTGGAATGGGACATGGTCTCCGTGGCCACCGTGCCTTTCCAGAGAGAGATGCAGTTACACTGTAATTTACAGGGATTAACTCCAGAGCCAAACTCTGACGCAGGCGTCCTGGCGAGGTATGCCGTCTCGCACGTACAGAGAGGCTGAAATTAACTTCAAATTAGGTACGGTACGGTAGCACACAGGCAGGCGGCTGGCCACTGTCAAAAACCCCCAAACCCTCTGAGCCATTGCTCGAGTTTGTTACAGGCTTTATTGTAGGACACCCTTCCCAGGACCCCTGAGCAGACGGACAGGCAGACATGAGAGCAGGGCATCTGAATGTCGCTAATAATAGACATTGTGGGTTGTACTGACGTCACACCGTGGCCAGAGGCGCTCGCCTGGAATTCAGTCTGGATCAGCGCTTCACTTCCTGCTGTGTCCCGGTGGTTTGCGGGTGGAGGGACGGCTGGTCGCCATCGGGGAGGGAGGGAAGGAGGGAGAAAGCCAGAGGCCGCTCCTGCTGGCAGGGAAGGGCAGGGGCCCTGGACACCCTCTGGCCGGGTCCTCTAGCCTAGCAGCCCCAAGAGAGCCCCAGAGACCTGCTACCCGCCGGCTGCCCCCAGGCAGAGCAGACCCGTGTCCATGCCAGATCCCCAGGCCCCTTGGCTTGGTCAGCAGCCAGCCAGCTCCCACACCTTCCTCCTTCCTACTTTCTCTATCCCCCCTCTCCCCTCCCTGCAACATTTATTTGTCCTCTCTCTCTCCCTTTGACCCCTATTCTCATGTTCTTATACTTATTCATCCCACTCACTCTCCCTACATCTCTCTCCCTCTCTCTCTCTCCATCTCTCTCTCTACATCTCTCTCTCTCTCTCTCTCTCTCTCTCTCTCTCTCTCTCTCTCTCTCTCTCTCTCTCTCTCTCTCTCTCTCTCTCTCTCTCTCTCTCTCTCTCTCTCTCTCTCTCTCTCTCTCTCTCTCTCTCTCTCTCTCTCTCTCTCTCTCTCTCTCTCTCTCTCTCTCCATCTCTCTCTCTCTCTCTCTCTCTCTCTACATCTCTCTCGATCTCTCTTTCTGTCTCTCTCCCCATAATGATTCCACATCTCCACTGTCCTCCATCCTCCTTCCCTCAGTCAGATTAGGTGAAAGTGTCCCTGCTGCCAAGAGTGGCCGGGCGCTGGAAACTTCATATGCTGCTCTTTGTTTGAGACTGACAGATTGAGGGAAGGATGTGGGTGGGTGTGAACAGCAGGGAGGGAAAGAGAGAGAGGGATGTAGGGAGAGAGAGGAGGGGTTGAGGTTGAAGCACTAGAGTACTGTTTTTTTCTTCCTGCCCTGAATCTGTGGCCTATTGAGAGATTGGGACAGTCATATGCACAAACACCGCCATTTACATTTTACCATCTGTCTCTTAAGTGACCTTTTACCATTCAAATGATAACCTCCCCTGCGCCAGACATATTTTAATTGGTGTTCTGAAGACATCACTTGAGTCTCCCAAACTGATATGTTTCTTACCTAATGACCAACAAGGGGTCCCGAAACACAGGGCTTGTGACCGCTCAATGTGTGACCCTCACCTTTAGAACATTAAAGATTTATAAGAGGTTCTCCTCGGCCCCCTGACCCCCCACGACCCCTCTATTGGCCGGCAGAGGGGTCGAGTAGTGTCACCTGCATTCCCATTTAGGGTCACACATTCAGTCTCAGGTGTTCTGCGACGTATGATGGATTATTGTTTTTAATGAGGCTTGATGAAAACAGCCTCGCAGGACAAGAAATTATATACTGCAATTATGTCTATGTAAAGAGATGCAAATGTAAACAAAACCAAGGCAAAGCTGCATCGTGATGAATATTTCAGATGCAATCCATATGAGAAGAAATAAGCAAACATCATCAAGAGGAAAACCCTGTCCACACCTGTATTGTATCTGGATCTCTCTCCCCTCTCTCCTTATTTTACACTCTCTTCTCTTGCTCACTCTCTTTTCTCCTCTCTCGTTTCTCCCTATGCTCGCAGGTCACCTCTTTTACTGCCCTGTCTTCTCCCCCTCTCTCGCTACCCTCTTCTCCACTGTTTCCCTACCCTCCTCTCCACTGTGTCCCTACCCTCTTCTCCACTGTGTCCCTACCCTCTCCTCTCTCCTTTCTCCCTGCCCTCTCCTCTCCCCTCTCTTCTCCCACTCTCTCTCTGTAGGCCCGTGGGGCCCCTCTGCTGTGTCCCCCTTCTCTGTGGCAAGGTTGTATTTCTTCATTAGGGCCTCTGGGGGCCGGGGGAGACCCAGAGGATGTCAGAGTACATTAATTCTCATCAGGACATGGGCCCTCTCAGGTGTGAATGGCAGTGAGCAGCTGTCGACAGAGCCTCTCTAACCACACCACAGCTCGTATATCACTCAGTACAATTACACACGCACGCACCACCACGCACGCAACACACTCTCTCAACACGACCCACACATGCAGCACACACACACCACACACACACACACACACTTGGGCAAACACACTCAAGGTAGGCACACAATCTCTGGCATTCAGCAGATATCACCTAATTACACTGCCTATTCTACCCTTCTTCTCTTTCTACCAGGCATCTTGATTGTGCTGTGGAATTTATTTAAATTATTTTATTGGATAGTCTCTATTACTTGATATTATCAGCACATAACAGGTAACCACTTAGTCTATAGTTCAAACATATTTTAGCATTTAAATGGCAGTTAAATTACAAATGATAAGGGGCTGAATGCGCCCCAAAGTGTTAGGTATGTACAGATAATCTCATTTAGGAACTTGACCATATAATTTGTGCAAAAAGCATTCATATATCTTTAAGTCTTTAGGGGGACAGAATGCCGTCTCTGGCTTCATTTTCATGTGACGTAAATTTGCTGGGAGCATTTTGAAAGCTGTGTGATTGCCTCATAGTCTCTCTACTGAGGGTGCTCTAACCGCCAAAGCCTCCTGGGATAGATCAACTTCAAATCAATCTCTCTCTTCTTCTCTCTCTCTCGCTCTCTCATCCTCTTCCTCTTCTGCTCTCTCTCTCTCTCTCGTCTCTCTCTCTCTCTCTCTCTCTTCTCTCTCTCTCCTCTTTCTCTCTCTACATCTTCTTTGCCTCTCTGTCTCTCTCTCTCTCTCTCTTTTCTCTCTCTCTGCTCTCGCTCTCTGTGCTGTCTCTCTCCATTTTCCATAATTTCTCTCCTCTCTTTCTTTCTCTCCTCTCCTTCTCTTCGTCTCTCTCGTCTCTTCTCTCCTCTCTCTCTCTCTTTTCATCTCTCTCTCTCTCTCTCATCTTCTCAATTCAATTCAAATTCAATTCAAGGGGCTTTATTGGCATGGGTAAATGTGTTAACAAATTGCAAGCAAGTGAGGTTTAGATAATACACAAAAGTGAAATTAAACAATACAATGATTAGCAGTAAACATTACACAACAGAAGTTTCAAAAACAAGAAAGACATTACAAATGTCATATTATACATATACAGTGTTGTAACAATGTTCCAATGGTATAAAGCAACAAATTAAAATAAATAAGCATAAATAGGGTTGTATTTACAATGGTGTTTGTTCTTCATGGTGCCCCTTTTTCTTGTGGGCCAACAGGTTCACAGAATCTTGCTGCTGTGATGGCACACTATGGAATTTCACCCAGTAGATATGGGAGTTTTATCAAAATTGGATTTGTTTTCAAATCTCTTTGTGGATCTTGTGGTAAATCTGAGGAAATATATGTCTCTCTTATGGTATACATTGGGCAGGGTTAGGAAGTGCAGCTCAGTTCCACCTCATTTTGTGGGCAGTGAGCACATAGCCTGTCTTTCTTTGAGAGCCATGTCTGGCCTCGTTCGGCCTTTCTGCATAGCAACGGCTATGTCACTGAGTCTGTACATAGTCAAAGCTTTCCTTAAGTTTGGGTCAGTTGGATTAAATCTATCAGGAAGATTCTCTCCTCCCGCTCTCTCTCTCCGTTATTATTTTTGTCATCCCTTTATTATTTTTGTCATCATGACTCTGATTTCCGACATTCTCTGTTAGTTTCAGTGAATTTGTTATCTGTGCTCTCCATTATCCTATTGGACAGTGTTTTTTGGTCTGGGATCTAACTCTCTGTCGCTCTCTCTCCACTCTCTCTCTCTCTCTCTCTCTCTCTTTGCTCTCTCTCTCTCTCTCTCTCTCTCTCTCTCTCTCTCTCTCTCTCTCTCTCGCTCTCTCACAACTTTTTCTCTCTCTTTCTTCTCTCGTCTCTCTCTCTCTCTCTCACCACTTTTCTCTTCTTCTTCTCTCTTACTTTCCTTTCTCTGTCTCTCTCTCGCTCTCTCTCTGCTCCTCTTCTCTCTCTCTCTTCTCTCTCTCTCTCTCTCTCTCTCTCTCTCTCTCTCTCTCTCTCTCATCTCCTACCTTTTTCTCTCTCTTTCTTATCTCTCGTTCTCTCGTTTCCTCTCTCGGTCTCTCTCTCTCTTCTCTCTCCTCTCTCTCTCTCTCTCTCTCTCTCTCTCTCTCTCTCTCTCGCTCTCGTCACACTTTTTCTTCTCTTCTTTCTCTCGTTCTCTCCTCTCTCTCTCTCTCACACACTTTTTCTTCTCTCTCTCTTTCTCTCTCTCTTGTTCTCTCCTCTCTCTCTTCTCTCACTTTCTCTCTCTCTCTTTCTCTCTCTCTCTAATGTTCTCTCTCTCTCCTCTTCCATCTCTCTCTTTCTCTCTCTCTGTCTCCAAAGCATGGTGTTTTCCTTTTTAGATAATGTATCTGCTAAGTAACTTACATAAAGTAAATCCTCCGCAATGTAGTTGTTATGGCTCCCAGTAGAAGAGTATACACCATGACTCATATTTGCTCTGTGGGTCATGCTCTGAACAGACTGACAGTCCCACTGAAGACTAGGAGGGAGGAGGGTTAAAGATGATGAAGGTCTGACTATTAAAACCCATTTGTTAAGGTTCTTCATCTCCTGGGAAGACTCAGCTCTATGGGACTCTGTGTAGAATGAAGCTACTCGGAGACTTGTGTGTTAATTAGCCCAAGGTTGTGAGAGTACTTCACATTAGAGTCCAACTCATCAGCCAAAATCTCCAATTCCTATTTTAACTCAGACAGGGTGTTCTCAAGAGCCACATGGACTTCTTCTCTTCTACTCTGGGATCCTCCAGGCAGAGGATGAGGATGTTCAAAGATGTGACGACGCTAGAGCATATAGGGATTAATCTATCCAGTGAAGATTTCCTCATCCTCCCTCTCTCTCTCTCCGCTTGATTATTTGTGTCATCCTTAATTATTTTGGTCATCATAGCACTCTGATATTTTCCGACATCCTCTCGGTGTTTCGGTGAATTGTTTATCTAGTGTCTCTCATGTCGTATTTATTGGACAGTGTTTTTGTCATCGGGATCTAAACTACTCTTGTCGCTTCCTCTCACTCTCTTTCCACTCTCTCTCTCTGTTCATGCAGCTCTGTGGTCTCGCGGGGCCCATATAGTATTAGTTAAATATATCTTAATTAGGCACAAGTCAGGATGGAATAATGATTTCTCACATTGCAAGCTGAGGGACTCCGTAGGAACTAAGTACCTGTTCAGCTTCGCACAATAGTGGGAGCCATAGTTTGGTATTATGATATACATTAGATTTGGTTTAGCGATAGGCGTGTCATTGAGGCCATCCAGATACAGTCATTGTTATAAGTGACAGAAGCAAGATTATATATTTATGGTGTGTAGCTACCTTTAGCTTAGTTAAGGTTAAATCCAGTTGATCATTAGTAACTTCCACAGATTGTTGAGCACGAAACAGTTGCACACGCCTGGAGAAATCGCTGCCCAGTCCACACTTACCCCATTCCTCTTCTCTCTCCTATTCTTCTCTACTCGGCCCCTAGATCCCATACTGTTGGCTGGAATGGGGCCAGGCGGGCACCTCTCAAACCCTCCTCACCCCTCACAGCCAACACCTTGCTCCCCACCTCTCTGTGTGCCTTGGAGCAGTGTATGCCTCTTCTACCTTACGGGGCCCTTCTGTTTTACCAACGGCCTGTGGAGGAAAAGAGGACATTTCTGGTCCAAACCAGTCATTTCTTCACTGTCTGAGAGGGAGAAGTTTACACATCAACAGTGAGGGGTGTTAAAACTATATGAACACCACAAACTATATTAACAATTCAGACAGATGTGGACAGGATTGTAAAATGACCTTGAAACTCTTCATTAATTTAGGGAATAACTCAATCGTCTATGGTAAGGTAGTGGGGTTGACATCTCTCTACCTAAACTAGTACAAATCCTTAACCTGTAACTAGTGAGGTGTGGTAGTAAATTAATGGGAACGTTGCGTAGCTGTAATCTAGGAGCATTTGGGATGTTGAATGGTAGAGTAACAGCGGGATACTGCAGAGGTGAGAAGAGACAGAGGTCTGAGGGAGACATACGGTGCATTCGGAAAGTATTCAGGACCCCTTGACTTTTTCCACATAGTTGTTAACGTAACAGCTTGGGATGAAAAAATTTTGCCTCATCAATCTTTAACACACAATACCCTATAATGACAAAACAAAAATGTTTTCAAATTGTACTAAAAATAAAAACTTAAATATCACATTTACACATAAAGTATTCAGACCTACCAGGACTTTGTTTTGAAGCACCTTCGGCAGCGATTACAGCACGAGTCTTCTTGGTTGACGCACAAGCTGGCACACCTGTATTTGGGAGTTTCTCACATTCTTCTCTGCAGATCCTCTCAAGCTCTGTAGGTTGGATGTGGGAAGAGTTTTGCCTGCACAGTTAATTTCAGGTCTCCTCCACAAGATGTTCTATCGGGTTAAAGTCGGGCTCTGGCTGGGCCACTCCAGGACATTCAGAGACTTGTCGGGCAAGCGACTCCTGCATTGTCTTGGTTTGTGTGCTTAGAGTCGTTGTCCTGTTAGAAGGTGAACCTTCGCCCAAGTCTGAGGTCATGGAGCGCCCTGGAGCAGGACCTGTACTTTGCTCGCGTTCAAATTTTCCCTCGATCTGACTAGTCCCAGTCCTGCACTGAAAAACACACCAACAGGATGATGCTGCACCACATGCTTCACCGTAGGGATGGTGCCAGGTTTCCTCCAGACGTGAACGCTTGGCATTCAGGCCAAAAGAGTTCAATCTTGGTTTCATAAAAAACAGAGAATCTCTTTCTCATGAGTCTGAGAGCTCCTTTTAGGTGCCTTTTGGCAAACTCCAGCGGGCTGTCATGTGCCTTTTACTGATGGAGTGCTTCAACTGGCCACTCTAAAATAAAGGCCTGAATTAGTGGAGTGCTGCGTAGACGGTTTGTCCCTTCTGGAAGGTTCTGCATCTCCACGAGAAGCTCTGGAGGCTCTGTCAGCAGTGACCTCGGGTTCTTGGTCACCTCTCTGACCAGGCCTTTCTCCCGACCAGCCCTTCTCCCCGGTTGTCAGTTTGGGCCAGGTGCCAGCTCTTGCAATGATGGAGGCCACTGTGTTCTTTGGGTACCTTCAAATGCTGCAGATATTTTTTGGTACCCTTCTCCAGATCAGGCCCTCGACACGAATGCTGTCCCCCCCCTCCGGGGGGAGCCCCCTTTTTTTTTTTTTTTCTTTTAAAACGGGGGGAAAAAAACAATTCCTTTGACCTCATGGCTTGGTTTTTGCTCTGACATGCACTGTAACTGTGAACTTTAGATAGCAGTGTGTGCCTTTTCCGCAAATCATGTCTAATCAATTGAATTTACCAACAGGTGGCTTCCATCAAGTTGTAGAAACATCTCAAGGATGATCAATGGAAACAGGATTTGCAATCTGAGCTCAATTTCGAGTTTCCAAAGCAAGTGTCTGAATACTTATGGTAAAATAAAGGGTAATTTTTTCCCCCCATTTTTTTTATATAAATAAATTAAAAATTTTTTTTGCTTTTAAAAAATTTTTAAAAAACCCCTGGTTTTTTTTTTTTCGCTTTGTTGTTATGGGGTATTGTTTGTATATTGTGAGGTTAAACATTTATTTAATACTATATTAGAAAACAGTAACAAAATGTGGAAAAAGTCAGCGTCTGAAATACTTCCCCGAATGCACTGTAGACAGACTTAGAGGGGGGATGAGGGTTGACACAGTAGCTACATTCAGAGAGACAGAGAGTCTGAGGGTGATATAGACAGACAGTAGCTACATTCAGAGGACAAGAAGTCTGGGGTGATATAGACAGTAGCTACATTCAGAGAGACGCGAGTCTGAGGGTGATATAAGACACATAGCTACATTCAGAGAGACAGGCGAGTCTGAGGGTGATATAGACACAGTAGCATACATATCCAGACGAGACAGCGATCTGAAGGGGTGATATGGACACATAGCCTACATTCAGAGAGACAGAGAGTCTGAGGGTGATATATGACAGACCAGTAGCTACATTCAGAGAGACAGAGAGTCTGAAGGGGGTGATATAGACACAGTAGCTACATTCAGAGAGACAGAGAGTCCTGAGGGTGTATAGACACAGTAGTACATTCACAGAGACAGAGAGTCTGAGGGTGTATAGAAACAGTAGCTTACATTAGAGAGAACAGAGAGTCCTGAGGGTGATATGACAGCGTAGCTACATTCAGAGAGACGAAGGTCTGAGGAGATATTAGACAGACAGTAAGCTACATTCAGAGAGACAGAGAGGTCTAGGGTGATATAGACACAGTAGCTATCATTCAGAGAGACAGAGAGTCTGAGGGAGAATAACAGAACACAGTAGGCTACATTCAAGAGGACAGTGGTCTGAGGTGAATATAACAGACAGTAGCTAACCATTCAGCAGAGACAGAGTCTGAGGGTGATACAGACACAGTAGCTACATAAGAGAGACAGCGAGTCTGAGGGTGATATAGAAGGACAGTAAGCTTACATTCAGAGAGACACGAGTCTGAGGTGATACTAGACAGACAGTAGCTAACACTTCAGAGAGACAGAGTCCTGAGGAGGAATATAGACACAGTAGCTACATTCAGAGAGACGAGAGTTCTCCCCTCCCCTGGCAAGGGTGATAAATAGACTCAGTAGCTAACATTCAGAAGGAAGGGGAGAGACAAGAGAGTCTGAGGGTATAATAGACAAGTAGCTACATTCAGAGAGAACAGAGAGTCTGAGGGAGATATAAGCAGACAGTAGCTACATTCAGAGAGACAGAAGGAGTCTGAGGGTGATATAGACCAGTAAGCTATCATTCAGAGAGACCAGAGAGTCTTGAGGGACGATACGACAGCAGTAGCTACATTCAGAGAGACAGTGAGTGCTGAGGGTGATTATAAACAGACAAGTAAGCTACATTCAGAGATGACAGAGTCTTGAGGGTGATACAGACACTAGTAGCTACATCGAGAGACAGCGAGTCTGAGGGTGATATAAGACACGACAGTAGCTCATTCAGAGAGACAGCGAGTCTGAGGGTGAATATAGACAGACAGTACTAGATTCAGAGAGACAGAGTCCTGAGGGTGTATAGACACAGTAGCTGAATTACGAGAGACAGAGAGTCTGAGGGTGATATAGACACAGTAGCTACTTCAGAGAAGATCAGAGAGTCTGAGGGTGATAGACAGACCCAGTAGCTCATTCAAAGAGCAGAGAAGTCTGAGGGTGATAACAGACAGTTTAGGCTACATTAGAGAGACAGAGAGTATGAGGGTGATACAGACACAGTAGCTACATTCAGAGAGACAGTGTCTGAGGGAAATATAGACCAGAAGTACTACATTTCAAGGAGACAGAGCGTCTGAGGGTGATACAGACACAGTAGCTACAATTTCAGAAGAGACAGCCGAGTTCCTGCGGGTGCTATAGACAGAACAGTAGCTACATTCAGAGAGAACAGAGTCTGAGGGTGATATGACACAGTAACTACATTCAGAGAGACAGAGAGTCTGGGGTGATATAGACACAGTAGCTACATTCAGAAGACAGAGAGTCTGAGGGTGAATAAAGACAAGACTGTAGCTAATTCAAAGAGACAGAAGAGTTGAGGGTGATACAGACACCAGTAGCTACATTCAGAGAGACAGGAGAGTCTGAGGGAAGATATAAAACAGACAGTAGCTCATTCAGAGAGAAGAGAGTTGAGGAGATATAGAAGACAGTAGCTACAATTCAGAGAGACAGAGAGTCTGAGGGTGATACAGACACAGTAGCTACATTCAGAGAGACAGCGATCTGAGGGTGAGTATAGACAGACAGTAAGCTACATTCAGAAGAGACAGAGGTCCCCCTGAGGGTGATAAAGACAGACGTAAAGCTACATTCAAAGAGACAGATTTAGTCTAGGGTGAATACGCACAGTGCTACATTCAGAGAGACAGAGAGTCTAGGGAGATATTAAACAGACAGTAAGCTACATTCAGAGAAGACGAGTTTTTAAGCTGAGAGATATAGACCAGACAGGTAGCTACATTCAGAGAGACAGAGAGTCTAGGGTGATACAAGACAGTAGCTACATTCAGAGAGAAGCGAGTTCTGAGGGTGATATAGATAGACAGTAGCTACATTCAGAGAGACAGAGTCTGAGGGTGAATATAGCAAGTAGCTACATTCAGAGGACAGAGAGTCTTAGGTGATATAGACACAGTAGCACATTCAGAGAGACAGAGAGTCTGAGGGTGATATAAGACAGACAGTAGCTACATTCAAAGAAGACAGAGGGTCTGAGGGTGGTCACGACACAGTAGCTTTACATTCAGAGAGAACAGAGAGTCCTGAGGGAGATACAGAAAGTAGCTACATTCAGAGAGAACAAGAGAGTCTGAGGGAGATATAAACAGACATAGCTACATTTCAGAGAGACAGAGAGTCTGAGGGAATATAAAACAGACAAAGTAGCTACTTCGAGAGACAGCGAGCTCCTGAGGGGAGATATAGACACAGTAGCTACATTCAGAGAAGACAGAGAGTCTGAGGGTGATACAGACACAGTAGCTACATTCAGAGAGACAGAGAGGTCTGAGGGTGATACAGACACAGTAGCTAATTCAGAGAGACAGGCGAGTCTGAGGGTGATATAGACGACAGTAGCTACATTCAGAGAGACAGTGTCTGAGGGAAATATAGACAGACATAGCTACATTCAGATAGAGACAAGTGTATGAGGGAAATATAAGAACAGACAGTAGCTACATTCAGAGGACAGTGTTCTGAGGGAAAAATAGACAGAACAGTAGCTACATTCAAGAGGAGACAGTGTCTGAGGGAAATATAGACAGACAGTAGCTACATTCAGAGAAGAACAGTGTCTGAGGGATATATAGACAGAACAGTAGCTACATTCAGAGAGACAGTGTCCTGAGGAATATAACAGACAGTAAGTACATTCAGAGAAGACAGTGTCTGAGGGAAATAAGACAGACAGTAGTTACATTCAGAGAGACAGTGTCTGAGGTAAATTTATAGACAGACAGTAGCCTACATTCAGAGAGACAGTTGTCTTGAGGGATATAGACAGACAGTAGCTACATTCAGAGAGACAGGTGTCTGGAAAGGGAAATATAAGACGACAGTAGCTACATTCAGAGAGACAGAGAGGTCACTGAGGGAAATATGACAGACACAGTAGCTACATTCAGAGAGACAGAGAGTCTGAGGGTGATAACAGACACAGTAAGTACATTCGAGAGACAGTGTCCTGAGGGAAAATATAGACAGACAGTAGCTAATTCAGAGAGACAGAGAGTCTGAAGGGTGATACAGACACAGTAGCTACATTCAGAGAGACAGCGAGTTGAAGGGTTGCATATAAACAGACAGTAGCTACATTCAGAGAGACAGTGTCTGAGGAATAGTAGACAGAACAGTAGCTACATTCAGAGAGACAGTGTATGAGGGAAATATAAGACAGACTAGCTACATTCAGAGAGAAGTGTCTGAGGGAAAAATAGACAGAGACAGTAGCATACATTCAGAGAGACAGTGTCTGAAGGGAAATATAGACAGACCAGTAGCTACATTCAGAGAGACAGTGTCTGTAGGGAAATATAGACAGACAGTAGGCTACATTCAGAGAGACAGTGTCTGAGGAAAATATAGACAGACAGTAG
>NW_019945232.1:59567-73575 GCF_002910315.2 Salvelinus sp. IW2-2015
CTCTCTCTCTCCGTTGATTATTTTGTCATCCCTTTATTATTTTGTCATCATGCACTCTGATTTTCCGACATCTCTGGTTGTTCAGTGAATTTGTTATCTGTGCTCTCCATTATCCTATTGGACAGTGTTTTTGGTCTGGGATCTAACTCTCTGTCGCTCTCTCTCACTCTCTTTCACTCTCTCTCTCTGTTCCATGCAGCTCTGTGGTCTCGCGGGGCCCTTTATTAGTTAATTATCTGTAATTAGGCAAAGGTCAGGATGGAATAATGATTTCTCCCATTGAAGCTGAGGGACTCCGTAGGAACATAAGTATGTTCAGCTTCCACCAATAGTGGAGCCCATAGTTGGTATGATGAYATACATTTAGATTTGGTTTACGATAGGCTGTCATTGAGGCCATCCAGATAAGTCATTGTTATAAGTGACAGAAGCAAGATGATATTTTATGGTGTGACTACCTTTATGCTAGTTAAGGTTATCATTGATATTAGTAACTTCCAAGATGTTGAGCACTGAAACAGTTGCACACCCTGGGAGAAATCGCTGCTTCCCCAGTCCACACTTACCCCATCCTCTCTCTCTCTTTCTTTCTCTACTGGCCCCAGACCCATCTGTTGCTGGATGGGGGCCAGGGCGTGGCCCTCTCCCCTTCCTCACCCCCTTCACAGCCCACACATTGCTCCCCCACTCTCTGTTGCCCTTGGAGCAGTGTATGCCTCTCTGACCTTCACGGGGCCCTTCTGTTTTACCAACGGCCTTGCTGGAGGAAAAGAGAGACATTTCTGGTCCAAACCAGTCATTTCCTTCACTGTCTGAGAGGGAGAAGTTACACATCAACACAGTGAGGGTGTTAAACTATATGAACACCCAACTATATTAACATTCAGACAGATGTGAAGGATTGTAAAATGACCTTGACTCTTCATTATTTAGGGAATACTCAATCGTCTATGGTAAGGTAGTGGAGGTTGACATCTCTCTACCTAAACTAGTACAAATCCTTAACCTGTAACAGTGGTGTGGTAGTAAATTAATGTAGCTGTAATCTAGGAATGGATTTGGGATGTTGAATGTAGGAGTACAGCATACTGCAGAGGGAGAGAGACAGAGAGTCTGAGGGAGACATACAGTGCATTCGGAAAGTATTCAGACCCCTTGACTTTTTCCACATGTTGTTACGTAACAGCTTGGATGAAAAAATTTGCCCTCATCAATCTACACACAATACCCTATAATGACAAAACAAAAATGTTTTCAAATGTACTAAAAATAAAAAACTTAAATATCACATTTACATAAGTATTCAGACCCTTTACTCAGGACTTTGTTGAAGCACCTTCGGCAGCGATTACAGCACTGAGTCTTCTTGGGTATGACGCTACAAGCTTGGCACACCTGTATTTAGGGAGTTTCTCACATTCTTCTCTGCAGATCCTCTCAAGCTCTGTCAGGTTGGATGGGGAGAGTTGCTGCACAGTTATTTTCAGGTCTCTCCAAAGATGTTCTATCGGGTTCAAGTCCGGGCTCTGGCTGGGCCACTCAAGGACATTCAGAGACTTGTCGCGAAGCCACTCCTGCATTGTCTTGGTTGTGTGCTTAGAGTCGTTGTCCTGTTAGAAGGTGAACCTTCGCCCCAGTCTGAGGTCATGAGCGCCCTGGAGCAGGACCTGTACTTTGCTCCGTTCATCTTTCCCTCGATCCTGACTAGTCTCCCAGTCCCTGCCACTGAAAAACATCACCACAGGATGATGCTGCCACCACCATGCTTCACCGTAGGGATGGTGCCAGGTTTCCTCCAGACGTGACGCTTGGCATTCAGGCCAAAGAGTTCAATCTTGGTTTCATAAAACCAGAGAATCTTCTTTCTCATGGTCTGAGAGTCCTTTAGGTGCCTTTTGGCAAACTCCAAGCGGGCTGTCATGTGCCTTTTACTGAGGAGTGGCTTCCAACTGGCCACTCTAAAATAAAGGCCTGATTAGTGGAGTGCTGCGTAGACGGTTGTCCTTCTGGAAGGTTCTGCCATCTCCACAGAGGAACTCTGGAGCTCTGTCAGAGTGACCTTCGGGTTCTTGGTCACCTCTCTGACCAAGGCCCTTCTCCCCGACCAAGCCCCTTCTCCCCCGATTGCTCAGTTTGGCCAGGTGGCCAGCTCTTGCAATGATGGAGGCCACTGTGTTCTTGGGTACCTTCAATGCTGCAGATATTTTTTGGTACCCTTCTCCAGATCTATGCCTCGACACGATGCTGTCTCGGGGCTCTACGGACAATTCCTTTGACCTCATGGCTTGGTTTTTGCTCTGACATGCACTGTCAACTGTGGAACTTTAGATAGACAGGTGTGTGCCTTTCCAAATCATGTCTAATCAATTGAATTTACCACAGGTGGACTCCAATCAAGTTGTAGAAACATCTCAAGGATGATCAATGGAAACAGGATGCATCTGAGCTCAATTTCGAGTTTCAAAGCAAAGTGTCTGAATACTTATGTAAATAAGGTATTTCATTTTTTTTATATATATAAATTTGCTAAAATTACTAAAAACCTGTTTTCGCTTTGTTGTTATGGGGTATTGTTTGTATATTGATGAGGTTAAACATTTATTTAATACATTTTAGAACAACAGTAACAAAATGTGGAAAAAGTCAAGCGGTCTGAATACTTCCCCGAATGCACTGTAGACAGACTACATTCAGAGAGAGAGAGAGTCTGAGGGAGATATAGACACAGTAGCTACATTCAGAGAGACAGAGAGTCTGAGGGTGATATAGACAGACAGTAGCTACATTCAGAGAGATAGTGTCTAGAGGAAATATACGACAGACAGTATAGTTACATACATTCAGAGAGACAGTGTCTGAGGGAAATATAGACAGACAGTAGCTACATTCAAAGAGAGAGTACTTGTTATAAGTGTTTGTTTCCTTCAGAAGCTCCTCTGTTGACAGTGGCTTGGCACTGCTCACATACCCCAGCCCGAGAGAGGGGAGAAGGGTGGAGGAGAGAACCAGGAGAGGGGAGGAGGGTCGAGGGGAGGAACGAGAGAGAGGGGAGGTAGTGTGGAGGAACGAGCAAGGGCTGTCTACCTCAAGGTCACCCTTCAAATCAAGCAGTCGATCCCTGGAGCCAAGTCAGGGACGGTGTAGTGTGTAGTGTGGCTCAGACTAGAGCGCCCAACCACGCTGGGGCCCGGCCATAAAGTCCAAAGAACACCCCACCACACTGCACCAGTACACCCAAGGGGTGAGCCAGGCTTTGGGTTACAAATGAGCAATTACCCTGGGTACCCCTTTTCATATAACTCTGTTTATCTTGAATCTCAGGGTTTGTTTGGGACTGAACCTGCTTCCTCCAATGCCAAAAACAATCGCTGACGTCAGTGCCGTGGTTACGGTCGAGGGGAGATGTAACCATCCATCCACGCTAACTGCTCTCGACGGTGAAATTGTATTTTGTAATTTTATGTAATTTCACATATGATTACATTAAATGTATATAGAAGCCTATAGACTCATTTTTGTGTCTGTCTTGGTATAAAATACAACAGGAAGTCTATCTTGACAGATTGATCATTGGCTTCAGGTTATATTGAAAGTTTCATTAGCACGGCGACCACCTAGAACAGTTACCATCCACTGCAGCCACACCTTTAGCCACAAACATTTCCAGTTGTCAGTGAACCTGTACAGTCCCACCCAACCTACTCACTGACACACACAAGCGCACGAGCACGCGCACACGCACACGCACCCGCACCCTCACACACTGTGACTGTTCACTGGAGGGAGGCATTCTGCATTTAGACTCAGGAAGGGGAAATCAATGGGGCCAAATTATCCGTCTACAATTCCACACTTGAAATATTTGTGTAATTGCTTGAACGTGTGGGCCTATTATTATATTTCAAGTGGTTGGAATTCCAGATTGTATACTGGTGCCTTGTCTGTTTACATTTTAGGCCTCTGTTCGAAAATGTGGTTCAATGAATGTGTCATAATGAGTGACTTGAGTGTCTTCTATTGACATAAATAACATACTTGAGATATATCTACACAAATGAATAATGTTCCATTAGATTGAGTTACTTTTTATACTACCCATTGTGACTACATTACTCATATGCTTAATGAATTARTCCCTAACAAGTTGTTTATATCTGATAGACAAATAATCACGAGGCTAGTTCAGCACATTTAGAGAACTGAAGAGAGATATGGCATATTTCAAAGAAGTTCAGCGGCTCCTAAACGTATGGTCCCTTTCCTTCTCATTGTTACTAAAGAGCAGTGTCAGTATAGTAGTGCTTGGACTGGGGCCCATGCAATGTGACAGGGTAGTGTCATTAAGGTATCCTAATCAAGTATCCTACTCTKATCCCCTCATCCTCTCTTCCCCTCATCCTCCCTTCTCTCACAATAGAGGCAGTGTTCTGGCTGAGGCTGTGTGAGGCTGGGTGATGAGGATTCAAGGCTCTGTGTTTGTGTTGGAGCGGGGCCAGGGCTAAGGCCAGTCAGCCTCCTCTATCTGCCCTCCTTCCCCCCAGGGGATGGCTGGCTAGCTGCTGGAAAAACAGCTCAACCGAGGGACTGGGGCGGGGGCCAGTCATTAGCCTGCCTGGAAGAGACTCCTCTGCCTGGTTGAGAGAGAAGGAGAGAGACATTTGAAAAGAGATGTAAAGAGAGGTAGTAGGTAAGATAGATTTTGGACAGACAGCTGGACAAACAGAGGTCAGACAGAGAGATGTAAAAGTTCAAGGTATGTTACTCATTCCCAGTCACCTAGCTCAGCACGCTATAAACAACATACATTACCACAGACCGGTACAGTATCATGATCCATTCATTCCACCATTCCTCTGAACATCCAAAGACCCAGAGATGGAGCCCAGACAGGCTGGGCAGGAGGTCTTGCGAGGCCCATGTAGTCCCACAACTCCTCTGCGTTAGAACATGGAGACCAGCCACTTCCAGCTCTCTTAAAGAGCTCATTAAACAGGCCTCATATTTGTTCAGCTGCCAGCTGCCGGCCATGAGGTGAACTGAAGTGGCCCAATGTGTCCACATCTAGCCTGGGTGGAAAGTGCAAGGTGAGGGAGGAGTGGAGCTTCTGAGGAATGGGGTTGAACCTCAGGTTTGTCGGTTTTCAATCCCAGAAGAAGTATAGGTATTATGTATGACCCCTGAGACTGGGGCTGAATGACAATGGGTTTTTTATTCTATACTGTCGGAAGTGTGTCGGAGCAGGGTTCCATGGAGTTTGGAATGGCACATCTTCCCAACAGCTGTTACTGTTTACTGTTGAATATCAGATTAGTAAGGAAAAGGAAAATATATTACTTAACACAATCTACAATACACTATGTAATACACTACAATACAATCTACAATACACTATGCATTACACAACAATACAATCTACTTTACAGCTCAATAAATCAAACTGAAATAGGACCATCAGAATTTAAAAACGGTGAAACAGATTTCTTGGCCTAACCACACAACAATTCAAATGTTCTTAACAATGGGCGTACCACTGAGCTACTTCCCTGACGTTTATTAGCCAATCAACTGGGGGATGGATGGGGGAGGGGGAGGGAATTAACTTGATGAATGGGCTTGCCAACCAGATCATTTACTCACTGTCTCCATATTAGCAGTACTCTGACCCCTCTCCTCGTTCTGTGAGCATCCAGCCTGTAGCCTCCTTTCCTTTCCACCTCTCCTTCACTTTACAGCCACTGGTCTGAAACGAATGGATAGGTAAATACAAAATGGGAGAAATATGGAGGAGTATCATGATAAGTCAAATATGTTTTCACCTCTGCATCCCTTCCAGATCAATGGTCTATAAGAGGAGGGTCAGGAGCCATAGTAAGGAAGTCATTTGAGAGTATTGGGAGTTGGCTTCAACTGGCCAGCCTGAGTGAAGGACCCTGGCTGACTCGGTCCCTCCCCGTGGCTTAACCAAGCATCCCTGCCCAGCCCCTCTGGCGGAGCACAATTGATTTTGGCGGTGGATGGAATAAAGATTGATTGAATCAGAATGGAAAGGACCGCGCAGGAGGATCGACCATGCAGTAACCCCTGAGCCTTGGACGCSTTTGCCAAGAAAGTACTCTGAGTTATTCTAGCGGAAGGGGCGATGCGATTAAAGCAGTCTCCACATGGTACTACTCCCCCTCCCCACTGACTCCCACTGACTCCCCAKTGACTGCACTGCACACTGKGGTTGGAGATGGGGGGGAATGMGTCCTCTGGAGACGATAGACATGTGGCCACCAGAGTGAGGTTATATTTGTTAATTAAAAGATAGCTGCTGCCTGGGTTACCACCACTATGTGGTCACTGCTGATGAAGGCATGGAAAGGCTTGTGATGAAAGAGGTCATCACATTGGTTGGAAATCCTTCCCATTAGATGTACTGTATGGCTAAAAATAGACTCAAAGAGTACTTAATGAGGTTAGCTCTGGACAGTATCTGCAGTGGATGGTGAACAGGCTTAGTGTAGTGTAGGAGTTTAAAAGGGTTGGTGGGCAAATGATGAGGTAAGGCAAAACGCTCTCATCTTGAAGGACAATAATAATTCATCTATTCATTCATTCATTCAACAGTCCTATCATGAAGAGGGATTGATGATAATACAATATGACTTTTATTTAGGTTTTCCAACTGTACTGAGTGGCAGTAAAGCGCCGCAGTTGTTCCATTCAAGCCTGTGCAAGCCTAGACAGCCGCTGAAGGGACCCTGCTCAAGTGCGCTCGTTAAAAACTTGACACCGTGATATTCCTGCAATTACGGGATTATGATATAACTGGCATATCAATGGCGTTGCCTCCGCAAACTTTAACTCAACACAAACACGCTCGTCTGGGAGGTCCCTGTCATCTCCGCCTCTGGAAACTATGTGATGTGTCATTACCACTGTGTATTTCCAGCGTCGTCGTAGCTAGCTAGCTCGGTGCTAGCTCCATTACCAAGGGACCTTGTCTAACACCTGTCAGAAACAGGTCCCGCCAGAGACAATCAAAGAGCGGCGCGTGGCGTGTTTGATGTGTACTCAAACGTAATGTGCTGTGAAAACATTGCAGCACTCTGCCAACGCTCTGCTCCTGCTGCCTCTCCCCAGCTCTCTCTAGCTCTGTTTCCTCTTCCTCCACTTGTGTGCCTGCAAGGCTTGTGTTGATCCTGGTATTATGCTGCTGCGTAAAAGTGCTCACTGAAAAGAGAGCTGCAGACGTATGGGCCTTGGAGTGACTAAACAGGCCCATCTGTTGAAGATACTCTGATGAGACTGTCTTATTTCTGTTTGTTTGTAGTACAAGGATGGGAGCTACTGTCAAGCTGTTGTAATCTGGCATGCTGAACATGGATAAAGGATGTTACTTTTGATAGGATATCATTACTGAAACAATACATTTTGGTGATACATTATATGGTATGTGCAGTGTATGGGAGTTTGTCCAGTTTCAAATCAATGATCATGTGAAGCGATGTAGATGACTGTTAGTCTGATATAATAATCTATAAAATGTGTGTAGAGGCTAGCATGGGTTAAGTGTAGAATCTGGAAAGGTACCTCAGGTTAACAGTAAAAGCCAGCTGTATATCAATATTGTACGCAAACATGAGATGATCCAATATGGCAGAGAGAGTACTATCTAGAGACCTGCTAGTACTGCATCCCCCTCATTCAGAACCAATATTTTTCCTGGCAGACCAGGACTCAGCTTCAGCCTGCGAGAGGGGAGCAGTTCTTCTTGGACAGCCCGGACAATTCCCCACACACTTCTTTATGATCCGCCTGTCCTCTCCTCTCCTCCTCTCCTCTTTTTATTATTTGAAGTCAAGGAGAGTTGTTCTGCACTCTCCTCTCTCCTGGAAGCAGTAAGGATATTCAGTTACTTGTTTCCCAACTATGGTCCTGGCCAGGAAGTAGAGAGCAGCGTTCTGGGGTTCCGTGCTCCATGCCTGGAGAGTTCCTCTCCAGAGCAATTGGAGTGTCCAAGACCTGGATCATCTACTGGCATGCTACGCTCTGTCTCCCCCCACACCTCCAGGGTCCTGCGGGAACACTCTCAATTCTCGCCCTCTCCGAGTTGGACAGAGGATGAGAGAGAGGGAGAGATGGAGGGATAGTGTGATTGGATAAGTGGAGAGAACATGTTGGTGGATCTGTAGGAATACAGGGCAGGGATTTAACCATTCCCTTGTGTTCGAAAAAGATACACAAGTTATGCTACTGGTCAATTTTACCCGTATGACTACAGTAAGTACATCAAGATTATAGATCCTCCCAAAATGTATTTTCCAGTAGCTGAGAATGTCCTCTTTCATATGCTTTTTTCCCTGAGTTGATAGACCCAACTGTTCCGAATATAGAGCCACATGTTTGATTACTGTACCACAGTCGTCATTCAATCAAATTATGACATTTTACTACATTTATGACAGCTTAAGCTCATTTTCAGGCAAACTTCAGATCACTGTCCTTCAGCCTCTGAATATCACAGGGAAAACATGCATTTATCCTTGTAATCATCAAGATTAGAGCTTTACTGCACATAATACCATTTGTCTATAGCGTCAAGGTCAAAGCTAAAATTGCAGGTCAAATACAGACCAAGTACAGAGTCAACTACAGATCAAGTACAGCAGTGGTTCCCAAACTGTGAGGGGTCGGCAGGGGGGCGGCGCGGGTCTCCCCCCCCAAATAAAATAATACTATATATATTAAACTCATTCAAGCTTTCAACTTACTCTTGCAAGTTGTAATAGTAGAACGCACAAGGTGCAATTTTGAATTGGGTAGTGCATCACACTTTTTCATCTTAGCATGCCAGTCATTTCATATCTTAGAGAGCTATTAATAACTTGTCAGAAATGTCCAGATCAACTAGCTCACACTCTAAAAAGAAAAGGTTCCTGGAGTATCCTTTAGGGGAAACCCCTATAAGTTCTTCAAAGAACCTTTTAAATGGTTATTAAAAGAACCCCTTTTAATGGATCCTCGAAGAACCTTTTGAAGAACCTTTTGAAGAACCTTTTGAAGAACATTTTGGGGTTTATCTTTGAACTACCCCCCTCCCCTTTCATTATTATTATTAATAATAATATGCATAACAATAACAACAATAACACAATATTTTAGTTCTCATTGTTTATTATGATTTTAGTGGGAAAGCAGACAAAAAAAAATCTAAATATGAGGTAAACTCCCAGCAGATGGGTTTACTCCCAAGACCAATGGGTTTATCCTCTGGTGTGAGGATGTTCGTGTGTTGATGTTCTCCATATCCACAGCCACAATGATTTTGCAGTGCATGGTGATCAAACGGGTTTCCTGTTATATTCATCAGAGGTGTAGGGAGGGTGAAGTCTGTGAATCCCAAAAAACAGTAATTATACGGATGATTAACAAAATATGCACATGACAGAATTCATACCTTGGTTTTTGTGGTGAATGTGAATGAAAACAACTGTTATGATAATGGTTTTCATACACATACCTTGTCTATAATGTAGAGGCCTATGGGATATTTATTGAAGTTGTAAGGGAGGAGGATGGTACATGTGATCTGCATAACATACCAATACCAATTGACATACCTTTGTATGCCTTCTCGTCTGTATATCTGCAGACACGGACACAAAAGTGAGCAGTTCAGTTGTCACGCCCTGGCCATAGAGAGGCTTTTATTCTCTATGTTGGTTAGGCCTGTGACTAAGGTGGGCATTCTAGTTTCTTTATTTCTATGTTTTCTGTTTCTATGTTTTGGCCGGGTATGGTTCTCAATCAGGGACAGCTGTCTATCGTTGTCTCTGATTGGGAATCATACTTAGGCAGCCTGTTTTTCCACCTTAGTTGTGGGTAGTTGTCTGTGTTAGTGGCCTGTATAGCCCTAGTTAGCTTCACGTTCGTTTTGTTGTTTCTTGTTTTTGTTGGCGACATTCATAAATAAAAAGAAATGTACGCTCACCACGCTGCACCTTGGTCCGGTCATTTCCACCCTGACGACGTTCATGACGTCAGTCATCTGCACCCAATACAGCTAGCCTTCAACATATTCTTATAGCCTACATATTCTTATAGCCTTTCATATCTTTAGCCTTCATATTCTTATAGCTTCACATATTCTTTATAATTTACATATTCTTTATGCATATGCCTTCATATTCTTATAGCCTTCATATTCTTATAAGCTTCATATTCTTATACTTTACATATTCTTATAGCCTGCATATTCTTATAGCCTTCATATTCTTATAGCCTTCATATTCTTATAGCTTCATATTCTTATAGCCTACATATTCTTATAGCCTTTGTAACGATTCTCGTCCTGGGAAGATGAGGAGGAAGGATCGGGACAATACGCAGCATCGTAAGTGTCCATATATATGTATTTTAATAAATCAACTGATCACTGAACAAAATAACAAAGAGCACGAACGAACAAACAAACAGTTCTGTATGGTGGAAAACACGACAACAGGAAGACAACTACCCACAAACACAGGTGGGAACAGGCTACCTAAGTATGGTTCTCAATCAGAGACAACGATAGACAGCTGCCTCTGATTTAGAACCACACACGGCAAACACAAAGAAATAGACAAAATAGAACACCAGACATAGAATGCCCACCCAACCCACGCCCTGACCAAACCAAAATAGAGACATAAAAAGTAACTAAGGTCAGGGCGTGACAGCCTTCATATTCGTATAATTTACATATTCTTATAATTTACATATTCTTATAATTTACATATTCTATAGCCTTCATACTCTTATAGCCTTCATATTCTTATAATTTACCATATTTATAATTTACATATTCTTATAGCCTTCATATTCTTATAGCCTTCATATTCTTATAATTACATATTCTTATAATTTACATATTCTTATCTTCATATTCTTATAGCCTTCAATATTCTTATAATTTACATATTCTTATAATTTACATATTCTTATAATTTACATATTCTTATAGCTTCATATTCTTATAACCTTCATATTCTTATAGCTTACATATTCTATAGCCTTCATATTATTATAGCCTTCATTTCTTTAGCTTTCATTCTCTTATAGCCTTCATATTTTATACTTATATTCTTATAGCTTCATATTTATTATAGCCTTCATATTATTATAGCTTCATATTCTTATAGCCTTCATATTCTTAAGCCTTCATTCTAAGCCTACATATTTTATGCCTTCATATTCTTATAGCCTTCATATTCTTATAATTTTATATTCTTATAATTTACATATTCTTATAATTTACTATTCTTATAGCCTTCATATTCTTTAGCCTTCATATTCTTATAGCTTACATATTCTTATAGCCTTCATATTCTTATAGCCTACATATTCTTATAGCCTTCATATCTTATAGCCTTCATATTCTTATAGCCTTCATATTCTTATAATTTACATATTCTTATAGCCTTCATATTATAATACCCTTCATATTCTGATAGCCTACATATTTTTATAATTTACATATTCTTATAGCATTCATATTCTTATAGCCTTCATATTCTTATAGCCTTCATATTCTTATAGCCTTCATATTCTTATAATTTACATATTCCTATAGCCTTCATATTCTTATAGCCTTCATATTCTTATAGCCCTACATATTCTTATAGCCTTCATATTCTTACAAGCCTTCATATTCTTATAATTTACATATTCTTATAGCCTTCAATATTCTTATAGCCTTCATATTTCTTATAGCCTTCATATCTTATAATTTACATATTCTTATAGCCTTCATATTATTAAGTGCTTCATTTCTTATAGCCTACATATTCTTATATTTACATATCTCTTATAATTTACATATCCTTAAGCCTTCATCTTCTTATAGCCCTTCATATTCTTATAGCCTTCATATTCTATAATTTACATATTCTTATAGCCTTCATATTTTATAGCCTCATATTCTTATCTTACATATTCTTTAAGCCTTCATCTTCTTATACCTTCATATTCTTATAGCCTTCATATTATTTATAGCCTTCTATTCTTATAGCCTTCATATTCTTATCATTTACATATTCTTTAAGCCTTCATCTTCTTATAGCTCTTCATATTCTTATACCGCCTTCATATTTATTATAGCTTCATATTCTTATAGCCTTCATACTTCTTCATAATTTAACTAATTCTCATAGCCTTCAATTATATAGCCTTCATATTTCTTATAGCCTTCATTTCTATAGCCTTCATATTCTTATAGCCTTCAATATTCTTATAAGCCTTCATTTTTATGCTACATATTCTTTATAGCCTTCATATTCTTATAGCCTTCATATTCTTATAAGCCTTCATATTCTGATAGCCTTCATATTCTTATCCTTCATATTTAAGCCTTCATTTCTTACAGCCTCTCATATTCTTATATATCTTACATATTCTTATAGCCTTTCGATATTCTTATAGCCTTCATATTCTTATAATTTACATATTCTTATAGACCTTCATATTCTTACAGCCTTCATATTCTACTAATTCATTTCTTATAGCCTTCATATTCTTACTTCATTCATCTATAGCCTTCATATTCTTGCCTTATTTAATAATTTACATATTCTTATCGCTCTCATATTATAGCCTCTATTCTTATAGCCTTCATATATCTTATACATTTCTACCATATTCCTTATAGCCTTCATATTATTATAGCCTTCATATTCTTATAGCACATTTCTTATAGCCTTCATATTCTTACATGCCTTCATATTCTTCTTATACATTTACATATTCTTATAGCCTTCATATTCTTATAGCCCTTCATATTCTTATAGCCTTCATCATTCTTATAATTTTAACATATTCTTATAGCCTTCATATTCTTATAGCCTTCATATCTTACAGCCTTCATATTCTTATAATTTACATATTCTTATAGCCTTCATATTCTCATAGCCTTCAATATTCCTTATAGCTTCATATTCTTATAATTTACATATTCTTATAGCCTTCATATTCATTATAGCCTTCATATTCTTATAGCCTATCATATTCTTATAATTTACATATTCTTATAGGCCTTCATATTCTTATCAGCCTTCATATTCTTATTAGCCTTCATATTTTATAATTACATATTCTCATAGCCTTCATATTATTATAGCCTTCATATTCTTATAGCCTTCATATTCTTAATAGCCTTCATATTCTTATAGCTTCTATTCTATAGCCTTCATATTCTTAATAGCCTACATATTCTTATAGCCTTCATTATTCTTATAGCCTTCATATTCTTTATAGCCTTCATATTCTTATAGCCTTCATATTCTGATAGCCTACATATTCTTATAATTTACATATTTTTATTAAGCATTCATATTCTTATAGCCTTCAATATTCTTATAGCCTACATATTCCTTATAGCCTTCTATTTTATAGCCTTCATATTCTTATAGCCTTCATATTCTTATAGATTTAACATATTTCTTATAGCCCTGCCATATTCTTATAGCCTTCATATCTTATAGCCTTTCATATTCTTAGCCTTCATTTTATTCTTATAGCCTACATATTCTTATAGCCTTTGTAACGATTCTCGTCCTGGGAAGATGAGGAGAAGGATCGGACCATACGCAGCATCGTAAGTGTCCATAATATGTTTTTAATAAATCAACTGATCACTGAACAAAAATAACAAAGAGCACGAACGAACAAACAAACAGTTCTGTATGGTGAACAACACACACACAGAAGACAACTACCCACAAAACACAGGTGGGAACAGGCTACCTAAGTAGGTTCTCAATCAGAGACAACGATAGACAGCTGCCTCTGATTTAGAACCACACACGGCCAAACACAAAGAAATAGACAAAATAGAACACCAGACATAGAATGCCCCCACCCCAACCCACGCCCTGACCAAACCAAAATAGAGACATAAAAAAGTAACTAAGGTCAGGGCGTGAACAGCCTTCATTTCGTATAATTACATATCCTTATAATTTAACATATTCTTATAATTTACCAT
>NW_019945232.1:73678-82179 GCF_002910315.2 Salvelinus sp. IW2-2015
ACTCTCACCTGATTCCGTAAAACGAGCTATGGTAGTGTTCTCAACAGAATGGCAGGGAAACAACCACAAAAAACTCAGATATGTGGAATAGGGTCTAGGTAAAACATCTGCAAATATGTATATATTTTTGAAGCGTTTTAGATAGTTGTCGTTAAAGTTTAGAGTGTTAGAGGAAGAGGTACAGGGTAGGGATCCTGAGAGGATTCATGTGAGTAGGTAAGTCAGATAAGAGCGTGATGGGAAGAATATGTGCTCAGTAAAGTGGGATCTTTAGCATTTATAACCATGGTTACTAATTGTACTGTAGAAATGGATGAAAGTCCAGACAAATAGAGGTTGTGGTGACAGCTGTAGGGTGTTGAGTGGTAGTGATATGTCCTCTAAGGCCGTTGGTCGGAGTAGGACTAGATAGGGTTAAATAGTGCTGGTGGTGGATTTTTAGATTATAAGGTGATATGCAATTTTCCTTTTCCCCAATGTTGTATTATGTATCAAAGAATATAATGTGGTAGCGTGAATGGCCTCACACACCAGACAGTAGGTGACGTGTATGCACCTAAAAGTTTAATGCGATCCGCCAACGAAATCCCAAAGAAAAAAGTGACCCACTCCAGTGGTAACAGGAAATTGGTGAAAGCGTGTTCACACCAACCTGTTTGCGCTCTTGTGCAAAAAACAGGTCTGGTATATTTATAGCCTACAAATGGCGTGTAGTGTAGGCAAAGCCAATTAAGCCACAAAAACAGCTCTGGTGTTTTTGTACACTGGACAACAATGAGAACATTCAATAGAATGACGTACGTTATGCCGATGCGCGGTGCAAGGCTTCCTATCTGACTATAGCCTAATTAAATAGCTATCACAATTAGTAACTGCTAGCTAGCTAGTTTAGTACCTATAACGTGTCATATACGTAAGGTTAAGAAGACATGGATAAAAGGTAGATGTATTTGTACGATTGGTGTTGTGAACTAACGACGTAGGTAGCTAGCTATCGTTACCTACCAGTTAAACAGATGCTGTTGCTCGATAACGCGTTGCTACAAGACAGAGTTAGCTTTGCAGATGTGTTAGATCTAGTCTAGCTAACAAATTATCAAAATCATTAGTCCTGCTTTATTTTAAATCTGATATGTAAATGAGCTATTTTAGCAAATAACAGTAAGTTAGCTAGTATTGGCTAACTATGTTAACTGGCCAGCTGAAATCGTTCATATAAGAACATAACTATGTCGAATTCTATTCCAGGAGCAAGCTAGCTGAAGTAGCCTAAACGTGGCCAATTGTCTTGCTAGCTACTAGTTCATATGGCTGTGAGAAGCCTGACCTTGGCATGTTAGTCAGAGATGGATCATAGTTAACCAAACATTAATCATTAGCTAGCTTGCCAACCCAACCAATCTCATGCGTTATTGTTGTCACTCTCACGACGTTAGTCCACTCAACAAATGTATCTAGGTAGTCTAATGTTCAACATGTAGCAAGTAACCTATAGGTAGTGCGGAATGTCCCTGTAATCTCAAATAAGGTGATAGGCCTGTACTACAGAGACCCTTACCGTTCGTTACCTGCACTCACAGGTTAGCCTATAAAACACACTTCACTGCGTCTTTTGTTTTGGCTAGTTAATACATAGACTACATTGTTGCTTTACACATACTTTTACATATGAATGCAGTCTGGTCTGAAGGCATTTCAAGTACAGTAAAGTAACAGTTCCTTAGCAGATTAAAAACTAGGCCTTAGGAACGTAACATCTGTTGCAACATGTCCTTTAGGTTGACTACCTCTTTGGAATGCACCCACCTGTCATGCCAATATGGGCCATTCACATCAGTATTATGATTGGTTGCTCAGCCTTTCTTTCATATTCAGCCAGGCCACTGTGTTTATAACCCTGCTAGTCTCGTTCCCAACCATAACATTCTCTATCACTACTCCACAGGTGCTGGTTGTCGGTTTGTGTGATTCTGTTTGATGGAACTCCAAGTATTAATATCAGGCATGCTTTATATTGTTTTTCTTATTCTACATGTGCAAAATGCAATATTCATGTCAGTGTCAGATGCATTCATTGGAGGCTAATGTTGTCTTTTGTTGTCTCTTCCAGGAGAGAGTTGAAAGGTTTTACAAGAGGGAAGGTTATTTTACCATGTAGGTACAATGCAATGCCTACTGAAAAGGTCACCATGTTTTTCGATATAAGGATGACCGTAATGTCTACCATATTTGTCAGTGGAAAAGCAGACTTGACAGACCAAGACCGTCAGTTCAGAGACAGAATCAGGATTTTCCCTGAGGAATGGGCAAACGGCAACTTCTCTCTCCTACTGACTGATCTCAAGGACTCTGATAGTGGGAGTTATTCATGTTTCATACCAACAGAGAACATTCTTCGTCAAGGGGAACTTTCTGTTCAAAGGTTTGCATTACAACCAAGTGTAACAGCCTCTTTTATCTATACAGTATTGGGATTTCCATTAACAGTTTTAAGAAGTTGATGATACAGTATGATAACACTATGAAAATATCCCTCTTTACTTTACAGAGAAACCAACCCTGAGCCTGAAGTTGGTCCAAAGAGCAGCAGCATGAGCATCAGAGTAGAGAACCTCACCCCTTCCCGTTTCTCCTCCTCAGTCCAGCTCTCCATTTCCTTTGATGTACATCACAGAAATTGGTCATTATACTGCTTATGAGACTGTTGACAAGTTCTGAGTGGTTAAACTGCTGAAATACTTATTTTTTCTTTAATGTATGTAATAAGTGACTGCAAATATATATCTTGCTTGAACCACCTTCCTAGAGGTGAGTAAAACAGTTATTCCAAATTGCCTAAGCCACAGTGTTACTGATAGGACCACTGCAACACTAATGGGGATCCTAGTAAAATACCAAACATTTTAGCTTTGCTTTTATGAACAAAATTTAATGCACTTTTAATACAATATTTGTTGCTGATTTAAAGGCATAATGTTTTTAAAAACCAGGGCTGTCTGTAAAATTGGAAATAGGATTGAGTCAATGTGTCCCTCCTGTCAACAAGATGCAGCTTTACTTACTAAGATATTGAAGTATTTCCAGATCAGTTATTAATATTACTACCAAATGAGTTGTTTTGTTGACAACTTGAGATTGAACATGTGCTGCACAGTAAAAGCTTATTAGTTCTGTCAACCTTTCAATTGGAAAGTATTTTACTTTGACACCACAGTGTTATTAAAGGAAACTCACTTCCTCAATGCTCTTTATTAAAGAGTGTTTCTTAAAGTTTTTGCAAACTATGGTTTGATCATTTGGTCGCACAGTGTGTTCAGTCAGATGTCTGTTAGAAGGAGGAAGTCAGTTCGGTCTCAAAGATTTATCACAGCGCTGAGGATGTCTAGGATTGTTGCCTGTCTATCTGTAAGACCATTTTTTTTTTTAATGTTATTATTTTACATTCATTTACAATAAATGAAGTGTCTCATGGATTCTTCTGTTCTTAGGTGTCTTAAGACTGTTGTTGGAGCTGAGCTTTGACAGAGACACTGGTAGAGCTTGGACACAATGCAACCCTGAACTGTTCTCTTAATGTAAATAATGTACACTGGGACCTACATCGCCACCCACAGCCTCCACTGGCATACTCCGCTCTTTCACTAGTAGTAGTCCTGCTGCTTTTTATTACAATAATAATTATAGAAAGAAATATTCATTAGAAACAGGACATATTGTTAATACAGAATGTAACAGTAGATGATTGTGGAGTGTTCTACTTGCAAAGAAAGAAAACATAGTCTCCTTTTCAGTAACGGCACCAGACTCATGACCGCTGGTAAGGGCACATTTCATTAATGATCAATATACTGTATTTTTCTATAAGATACATTTGAAAAGTGTTTTTGTTTCATGTTTTACGCAGCAAGGTGCAAGACCACTACAGAAATGTATCATAACTTATAGTGGATGTAGGCTACACATATTTACCATAAAACTGCAGGACTTGAATCAATCAATGAAACAACAAACAAAGTTTGATGTTTAGTAAGTGATTATGTCTTTAATTTTGCAACTGATTTAACAGTAACTTTATAGTCTGGAAGTGTTTTAATTATTGTAAATATATTGTGCTTATATAGGCTATCAAATTTTGTTGAATAAAGCACTAAATTTGAAAAAGTACATTTGCACATTCAGTTATCCTGAAGCAACAGAGCAACCCAGAGACGTCAACACACATGGCTAAAGGGTCTTCTCATTGATCCGGGTCTTGAATGCGTGCTCATTTTATTGCTGTCAGGTGTGTTTCTACACTCTTAAAATAGGGTTTGTTAGTAACCTAGTAACATCTGGGTGGCACCACCATGCATGTGTGGTTGATTCCCGGTGCCACCCATACGTAAAATGTATTCACGCCTAGACTATAAGTCACTTTGGATAAAAGCGTCTGATAAATTGCATATATTCTATTTTTTATCTTACTAAAACTTTTATTTAGACTGGATACCAGGCTAACCTTTCCTGCCTTTACATGCAATGTTAGGACTATCTGTTACTGTACTTTTGCCCCAATACACACTGCAATATGTAAGATTTTACTCAGTGTTGTGTGATCACAATAGTCTATTCTAATTCCATCTATATGGTATCTTAGCCATTTCAGTGCTGTGGAAGAGAGCTGCTTGCCAGAAGAACCATGACTCTCCTCCAACCCCTGAACCACCTGAAAGGGCAGACAGTCTAGTGGTCAGTATCTGTAGTGGGAATATGGATATATAAATAAATATATATATATATATATACAGTATATTAATATTATTTCACGTTTATCTTTATGAGGGATGTTTTCACTCATATCCACATTTGCTTTTCAGTATGACGTGATACAGCTGGTACACCCACCAAGAGGACCAAGGCCCAACTGCATTGCCTCAACTATTTACTCCAGAGTTCAGTTTCCAAATCTTGAACTCACAAATACTGCCTAATAAGGTGCCACATCTGCACTACCCTTCCTCTTCCATCTGGTTTAACATATCTCMGCTATTGTGATAATAGTTATGACGTTGGTGGATATTGTGAACTAGAATATAACTTTGGTAGATAATGTGAATCTACTCTGAATATTAATATCTTTGTATACTGTACAGTATCTAATGCTGCTCTTCGTCACTCGTCTATATACCAGTCAGCAATATCTTTGAAGGAAATTATTACTTTTGAGTCTTGATTCATGTTTTTCATTGTTCATTGCTGGAAATAAGTTAATTTGTGACTGTCTTGAAAGTAAATTGTAACTTTTTGTGTGAAGCAGTTAGGAAGAGGTTTGTGGATTTATGTAGAAAAAGCCCCCAAGCCTTTTATAGTGTATTGATGCTGCATCAACCACACATATCCTGTTTGAGAGCTTAGTCGCTTACTGAGCAACACGCATGTCCCAATTACTGTACAATTTACCATTTTTAATAATAACTTTTTCAAACATTAAATTAGAGTTGTCCATTTTAAGTTCATTAAAAAGCCTACTGCATGTGCCCCATAACACCTTTGTGAGTACCTCGCGAATAAGTCTTGCTCCAGACAAATTAAACAACTTCTTTGCTCGCTTTGAGGACAATACAGTGCCACTGACACGGCCCGCTACAAAACCTGCGGCTCTCCTTCCCGCGGCCAATGTGAGTAAAACATTTAAACGTGTTATCCCCTCGCAAGGCTGTCGGCCCAGTGGTATCCCTAGCCGCGTCCTCAGAGCATGCGCAGTGCAAATGGGTCCTGGACTTTCTGATGGGCGCCCCCAGGTGGTGAGGGTAGGAAACAACATCTCCATCCCGCTGATCCTCACACACTGGGGCACCACAAGGTTGCGTTCTCAGCCCTCTCCTGTACCCCTGTTCACACATGATTGCGTGGCCATGCACGCCTCCAACTCAATTATCAAGTTTGCAGACGACACTAGAGTGGTAGGCTTGATTACCAACAAGGACACCAACCACCCGAGCCACTGCCTGTTCACCCGCTATCATCCAGAAGGCGGGTCAGTACAGGTGCATCAAAACTGGGACAGAGAGACTTAAAACACCTTCTCAAGGCCATCAGACTGTTAAACAGAGGCTGCTGCCAACATACAGATCAAATCTCTTGCAACTTTAATAAATGGACTTACAAAGTTTTCACTAGTTACTTAATAACGCCACTTTATAATGTCTACATATCCTACATACTCATCTCATATGTATACAGTTGAAGTCGGAAGTTTACATACACCTTAGCCAAATACATTTAAACTCAGTTTTTCACAATTCCTGACATTTAATCCTAGTAAAAATGCCCTGTCTTACGCCAGTTAGGATGACCACTTTATTTTAAGAATGTGAAATGTCAGAATAATAGCATTTCTTTCATCACATTCCCAGTGGGTCAGAAGTTTACATACGCTCAATTAGTATTTGGTAGCATTGTCTTTAAATGGTTTCACTTGGGTCAAATGTTTCGGTAGCCTTCCACAAGCTTCCCTATATAAATTGGGTGAATTTTGGCCCATTCCTCCTGACAGAGCTGGTGTATCTGAGTCCGGTTCGTAGGCCCCTTGCTCGCACACGCTCTTTCAGTTCTGCCCACAAATCTTCTATAGGATTGAGGTCAGGGCTTGTGATGGCCACTCCATACCTTGACTTTGTTGTTCTTCAGCCATTTTGCCACAACTTTGGAAGTATGCTTGGGGTCATTGTCCATTTGGAAGACCTATTTGCGACCAAGCTTTACTTCCTGACTGATGTCTTGAGATGTTGCTTCAATATATCCACATAATTTTCCTACCTCATGATGCATCTATTTTGTGAGTGCACCAGTCCCTCCTGCAGCAAAGCACCCCCACAACAGGATGCTGCCACCCCCGTGCTTCACGGCTACCGATAGTGTTCTTCGGCTTGCAAGCCTCCCCCTTTTTCCTCCAAACATAAAAATGGTCATTATGGCCAAACAGTTCTATTTTTGTTTCATCAGACCAGAGGACATTTCTCCAAAAAGTACAAACTTTGTCCCCATGTGCAGCTGCAAACCAGAGTCTGGCTTTTTTATGGCGGTTTTGGAGCGGTGGCTTCTTCTTGCTGAGCGGCCTTTCAGTTTATGTCGATTTATAGGACTCGTTTAACTGTGGATATAGATACTTTTGTACCGGTGTCCTCCAGCATCTTCACAAGGTCCTTTGCTGTTGTTCTGGGATTTTATTAGCACTTTTCACACCAAAGTATGTTAATCTCTAGGAGACAGAATGCATCTCCTTCGAGCTGCGTGGTCCATGGTGTTTATACTAGCGTACTATTGTTTGTACAGATGACGTGGTACCTTCAGGCGTTTGGAAATTGCTCCCAAGGATGAACCAAACTTGTGGAGGTCTAAATTTTTTTCTGAGGTCTTAGCTGATTTCTTTTGATTTTCCCATGGTGTCAAGCAAAGAGGCACTGATTTTGAAGGTAGGCCTTGAAATATATCCACAGGTACACCTCCAATTGACTCAAATGATGTCAATTAGCCTATCAGAAGCTTCTAAAGCCATGACATCATTTTCTGGAATTTTCCAAGCTGTTTAAAGTCACAGTCAACTTAGTGTATGTAAACTTCTGACCCACTGGAATTGTGATACAGTGAATTATAAGTGAAATAATCTGTCTGTAAACAATTGTTAAGAAAATTACTTGTGTCATGCACAAAGTAGATGTCCTAACCGACTTGCCAACACATAGTTTGTTAACAAGAAATTTGTGGAGTGGTTGAAAAATGTGTTTTAATGACTCCAACCTAAGTGTATGTAAACCTCCGACTTCAACTGTATATACTGTATTCTATACATCTATGCATCTTGCCTATACCGCACGGCCATCGCTCATCAATATATTTACATGTACATATTCTTATTCATCCCTTTACATTTGTGTGTATAAGGTAGTTGTTGTGAATTTGTTAGATTACTTTGTTATATTACTGCACTGTCGGAATTAGAAGCACAAGCATTTCACTACACTCGCATTAAATCTGCTAACCATGTGTATTTGACCAATAAAATTTGATTTGAGTTGATATTACAAAACTCCTCAAATGGTCTGTTGTTGATGACACTTCAGTTACCCAGTGTTATGGCAGGGTAAGGTGTGACACTGCCTGGTGTTATGGTGTCTACATAGTCTTGAAAACTGACCCTATGCAACACAGTGACTAAGGTCTGGTTTCAACGTGGACTATTTTGGCATAGAGGAACTACCTCACTGCCATAACTATGTTCACTGTAAGGTTGTTGTATTTGACCCATGTGACAAATAAAATTTGTTTGATTTGATTAGGGTCTACATATCAGGGAAATGGCTCCATCTACAGGGACTCTACTGGGCTTCTAAATACCCCATGTGACATCATCCTCTCAGGCAGTGTCACACCTTACCCTGCCATAACACTGGGTAACTGAAGTGTTACCCAGTTTAGAGTAGGAGTGCTGACCTAGGATCAGGTCCCCCCTGTCCCATGGC
>NW_019945232.1:85190-113474 GCF_002910315.2 Salvelinus sp. IW2-2015
AGAGTATCCACAAAACAAGCATTTATAAACAGCATGTTTAAATGGCAGTGGTACCAGTCTCCTATCACTAAATGGGCATCAAGGTCACAAGATGTCTTAAAGCTAGAATCCTTAATTGAAACAATAACAAAGTGGACTCCGCGCCTCAATTTTGGTAGAATCTGAGGGATGGGCCTGGAGATATGTAACCACTCACATTCGTAGACAGAGCTATGGTCAGATCATCCATGATATCAACATTATAGTTTTAACCATGCTTTGAGGCTACACAGTGTTTGTTTACATTTACTGTGTTTACAAACAAGCTTATATTTTGGGTTCTGATTGGGTAGGACAGTTGAACAAGGGCATGAGGAATTTATAAGTGTTTTTCCTCCCACACATGTAAAGTGTTGGTCCCATGTTTCATGGGCTGAAATGAAAGACCCAGAAATGTTCCATATGCACTGAAGGCTTATTTCTCTCAAATGTTGCGTACAAATTGTTTACATCTCTATTAGTAAACATTTCTCCTTTGCCAAGTTTAGCCATCCACCTGACAGGTGTGGCATATCAAGAAGCTGATTAAACGGCATGATTATTACACAGGTGCACCTTGTGCTGGAGACAATAAGGCCACTCGAAATGTGCGGTTTCATCACACAACACAATGCCACAGATGTCTCAAGTTTTGCAATTGGCACGCTGACTGCAGGGATCTTGTCCATTATGATCTAAAGCTTACAACTGATCCTAGATCAGCACCCCTACTGAGATGCTTTATGAATATGGGCCCAGCTAGGGCCCTTGTACCAGTTCAGAGACMGACTCTGTTACTCCACAACAAATATATTAATAGGCTTACATTACTATGTAACAAATTGTTATTTATATAGCACATTTCTTACAAAAATGCAGTTCAAAGTGCTTAAAAATAATGCTTTGGAGGGTGAGGGGCCATTCCCCCCAGAAATGTCCGGGAACTTGCAGGTGCCTTGATGGAAGAGTGGGGTAACATCTCACAGCAAGAACTGGCTAATCTGGTGCAGTCCATGAGGAGGAGATGCACTGCAGTACTTCTCTGGTGGCCACACCAGATACTGACTGTTACTTTTGAGTTTGACCCCCCTTTGTTCAGGGACACATTATTKCATTTCTGTTAGTCACATGTCTGTGGAACTTGTTCAGTTRATGTCTCAGTTGTTGAATCTTGTTATGTTCATACAAATATTTACACATGTTAAGTTTGCTGAAAATAAACYCAGTTGACAGTGAGAGGARYTTTCTTTTTTTGCTGAGTTTATATCATACATATACAGGTAATTGTAGTTAAACAATATTCCTTTAATATAAGTGATAAGGGTACAATATGACACAATATACTATTCAAAATAATATTTTGGTTATCCAGCAAGAGAGTTCTCTCTTGGTTTATTAACATTCTTGAAAGGCTGTCACCCCTACGGAACCCAGACATTCCGTTTCCTCCAGAACGTCTTCTAGAACCACCTGGTTCTGTTCTAGGTCCTCAAACTGAGTCAGGAGTTCCTTGTGGATGATGGGGATGGTTTTGTAGCTGAACAACGGTGGAGGATCGACATCCACTGGTTGTAGTTTGATCTTCAGGATGTCTTTAACAGGGGAGTTCTTCTTCTGATGCTTGGTAGTGTTARTGAATTTGGTCATCAGGTCCTGTTGTGACCGGTAGCTGTCGTGGTCGATAAGGAAAGCAAAGGTCCTGTTGCATGATCCTTGGCAGGACCTCAGTTTGATGTCAATGTCCACCTAAGGTGCAGAGGCACACAGAGTAAACAGAGGCACCCTATTCCCTACATAGTACACTAGTTTTGACGAGGGCCACCTATGCACAGCATTTTGGACACAGCCAGGCGTTAATGTCTGAAACACAGATGCAGACAATGCATCCAAAATGCCACCCTATTCACTAAATAGTGCACTACTTTTTACCAGGGACCTAAAAACCAGTAGGTTGCTAAACTGAGCAACAGCACTGTAAAAACAGTGACTAACCCAGGGGATGTGTCTGAAATGCTGATCTGGCKATAGCCTACTGTATTTGTAATCGTTTCTGTAATTGACAGATAGACGGATCGCATGATAGCGCACTCATAATTGGAAAAATGTATGTTTTAAAATGCTTAAATAGAGGTTGGCAATAGCTAGGTTAACCATCTCCCTGCACGTTAATATAAACCAAGGAAGCAGCKGATCAGGAGCAGTGTGTGTGTGTTTTCAATATGCAGAGGGACAAATTATTTTTTCCTACCCTCCCTCTGATTGTTAAGTATTATGCACATTGATAGCCTGCTATCAAACATCCATGCCAGCTGATTTATAATGCTGTAGTAGCAGCAGACAGTACAGATGTAGGATCTTCATTTGATCATGCTTTTGTTGCGAAAGTTTGTAATTTCCACTTTAAAATGTCAGACTTGATTTGCCCTGACGAAAAATGTATCAACCCCTACAAAAATGTCCATTAGCTATAATCCACATAATAATTCACATTTCCTGTTGCTTCAAGATTATTTTCCTGTTGTAGCATACTGACTCAAATGAAGATCCTACATCTATCTAAATCAGGGATGTTCAATGTCGTTCTTGGAGGGAAGAACCACTACTAATTCAGACCTGGGACACCAGGTGAGTGCAATTAACAGCTCTGCTCTAATATGGTTGGACTATTGGAGCAAAACATGGGRGGAGAAGAGACCGGTGACAATCAAGCAAACAGAGTGTAATAGCTACCCAAGTGTGCGTCGTCCAAAACCCGGGACATGTTTTCACTGAGCCGTAAGCAAGCATGACTAGGTCTTCAGGTGTTATTACATATACCATGTTTCATACCCATTACCCATTTCAGATATAAAGAAAATACGGAATAAAGAAGATGGTGGGGTAAAGAACACAGGGTTTATTTTTGAAGAATAACAGAAACACAGAGTAGAAAGTGGGGTGTGTCTGAAATGGCTCTCTATTCAATGTTTAGTGCACTTTTGTTGTAGTACGCCCCTATTGGCTCTGGTCAGAAGTAGTGCACCATCTTGGGAATATGGTGCAATTCTGGACAGGGACAGACAACAATGTCCACCTGAATTACAGAGAGACAGGAGAGTAAACAGATAGTATTTGACCAAAGCTTACAGTTTAACTCTGAGGTAAACACTAAAGGGCCTTGACTGGTGGGGTGAGGTTGGAGAAGATCATGTTAAGTCAAAGTTTGGTGTTGCAAAGTTTTACCCCCCAGTTTTTTTTTTTTTTATAAATGTTGTTACATTTATTTAAACTAGCAAGTCAGTTAGAACAAATTCTTTTTTACAATGACTGCCCATCAAAGGCGTACTGCCGAGATTAAAAATAAAATAAAAATATAGGACAAAACACACATCACAACAAGAGAGAAAACACAACACTACATAAAGAGAGCCTAAGACAACAACATAGCATGGCAGCAACACATGAAAACACAGCATGGTAGCAACACAACATGACAACAGCACAAAACATGGTACAAACATTATTGGGCACAGACAACATCACAAAGGCCCAAGAGGTAGAGACAACAATACATCACGCGAAGCAGCCACAACTGTCAGTAAGAGTGTCCATGATTGAGTCTGTGAATGAAGAGATGGCGATAAAACAAACCAGTTTGAGTGTTTTTTGCAGCACGTTCCAGTCGCTAGCTGCACGAATTGAAAAGAGGAGCGACCCAGGGATGTGTTGTGATTTGGGGACCTTTAACAGAATGTAACTGGCAGAACGGGTGTTGTATGTGGAGGATGAGGGTGCAGTAGTATCTCAGATAGGGGGGAGTGAGGCCTAAGAGGGTTTTATAAAATAAGCATCAACCAGTGGTCTTGCGACGGGTATAAGAGATCCAATTTACAGAGTAGTATAGAGTGCAGTGATGTGTCCTATAAGGAGCATTAGTGGCAAATCTGATGGCCGAATGATAAAGAACGTCTAGCCGCTCGAGAGCACCCTTACCTGCCGATCTATAAATGATGTCTCTGTAATCTAGCATGGGTAGGATGGTCACCTGAATCAGGGTAGTTTGGATCGAGCCTTGAGGTACTCCCTTGGTGACAGACAGTGGCTGAGACAGCAGATGTTCTGACTTCATACACTGCAGTCTTTGAGAGAGGTAGTTAGCAAACCAGGCCAAAGACCCCTCAGAGACACCAAACTCCTTAGCCGGCCCACAAGAGTGGAATGGTCTACCGTATCAAAAGCTTTGGCCAAGTCAATAAAAATAGCAGCACAACATTTCTTAGAATCAAGTGCAATGGTGAATAGTTTAGGACCATTAAGGTTGCAGTGACACATCCATAACCTGAGCGGATACCAGATTGCATACCCGAGAGAATACTATAGACATCAAGAAAGCCAGTGAGTTGATTATTGACAAGTTTTCAACACTTTTGATAAACAGGGCAAAATAGAAAAAAATACTGGCCTATAAAAGTTAGGATCACTTGATCTCCCCTTTAAATAAAGGATGCACCGTGGCTGCCATCCAAGCAATGGGAACCTCCCCAGAGAGGAGACACAGGTTAAAAAGGTCAGAGCAATGGGAACCTCCCCGGAGAGGAGACACAGGTTAAAAAGGTCAGAGCAATGGGAACCTCCCCGGAGAGGAGACACAGGTTAAAAAGGTCAGAGCAATGGGAACCTCCCCGGAGAGGAGACACAGGTTAAAAAGCTCAGAGCAATGGGAACTTCCCCAGAGAGGAGAGACAGGTTAAAAAGTTCAGAGATAGGCTTGGCGATGATAGGGGCAGCAACCTTAAAGAAGAAAGGGTCTAAACCATCTGACCCAGCTGTTTTTTTGGGGTCAAGTTTAATTAAGGAGCTCCTTTAGCACCTCGGACTAAGTGACCGCTTTGTAGGGAAAAGGAGGCATGGCAGAGTCAAATAGGAATACTGACTTAATGAAGAGGTGAAAAGAGCTCAGCCATGTGCTCCTTGTCAGTAACAACCACATCATCAACATTAAGGGACATGGGCAGCTGTGAGGAGGGTTTATCCTCCAGGTCTTTAACCGTTTTCCAGAACTTCTTGGGGTTAGACCGACAGAGAGAGAACTGCTACTTAAAGTAAATAACTTTGGCCATCTGGATAGCCTGACTATCCCAGGCCTCTGCATTTGGGTGGGTGGGGTYAAACTCTCCTGCCATTTTTAGGCTCAAGAGTTTTCACACCTCTCACTTCACACTTCAGTGCTAATTTCAGTCAGCTTCTTTCCTAGCAGCTTGGCAGCTCAGTAGCCCCATTTTATAAAGCTTTATACCTACCTAGAGATTATTGTCCTTACATTTTTGGTTTCACAAATAGGTCCAGACTGAACACTGCTCACTCAGTTTTGTGCTGGATGGTATTTCCATGTTCCGCCGTGTTTCCTCTGCAGGTCTTGGTCTGTTAGAAGTTCCCTTATTGATAATCCTTGGTAGCAATAGTTCATTCAGGTAATTTTGTCCAAAATCAAGGTTCTAGGTATGGAATTGTGACTTGGAATTAAGTTTTTGATGTTGAGGTTAGTATCCTGCACAAGTCCCTGTGAAAAAAGTTTATCTACGTTTATCCAACTGTAAATCCATCTTTTTGCAGAAGAACTCAGGAGCCAATGCTCTCCGTGTCTGCTCCCTCTCTCGCTCTTATTCTGAAACTCAGAAAATATCTATTACAATAAATACAAGGGCTGTGTGCCAATAGGCTTGGATATCCACTATCCTCGTCACCTCACTCCTTTCCAAGTATCCTTTGCTTCTCTCCTTTCCTCAGCTCAGCTCATTTCCTCATCTCCTTTCCTTCATGAGCACTGAAAGGAGTTGATGATTGAATGTGATATGATGAAAACCAATGCCTTTAACCTGAACTTTCCCAGTCACAGATTGAGCCTTGTCCTGGACACAAAAGGATGCTCAATGGATAATCTCCATTGAAAGTGTTTKGTCCAGGATTACGCTTAATCTGTGTCCAAGAAACAAACTGGCCCGCAACCAAATCTCACTTAGGTTCCCAAAAACCATAGGGCTGGCCCTGATGATTGATCTGACTTAGACCTTTAGCACCCATAAAAAAACAAACAAACAAGAAAGTGGTTTGTCTGTCAGCAGCAAGGAGTGCTCTAACAGACCACAGCTAAACAAGCAGGAAACCAACCTAATCAACAACACACATTTGAGACGATGCTGAGAGTTGTGGGACATCTGTTGTGTAAGACAATTATTTTGTTACTACATGTACTTAATAACTTAAGAAACAAATCAAATGTGTAATGTAATGAATGACCTGATCTGTTTCTAGGTCTCATTATATGCTGTCGGGGAGCTGATGGCTTGACAGAGACACTGGTGGAACTTGGACAGAACGCAACCATAAACTGTTCTCTAACATAGAAAGTGCATACTGGTACATACAGCACCAACCACAGCTCCACTGGCCATACTCCGCTCTTCACTAGTAGTAGTCCTGCTGCTTTTTATTACAATAATAATTATAGAACAGAATATTCATTAGAAACAGGAAATAGTTGTTCATACAGAATGTAACAGTAGATGATTGTGGCGTGTTCTACTGTGCAAAAAAAAGAAGAGGTAGATTGATATTCAGCAATGGACCAGACTCATGACCGCTGGTAAGTGCACATTTATTCAATGATGAATTCCTTCAATATAACATAAATCTTTATTGAAATACATCAATTTTGAGTATACACTCAAGCGTATGCAGCCCCAACATTGCATGTGTGATGACTGTACACCAACTTAATGTACTTTAATTGTAAAGTTGCATTGTGTGGATATCACTACATGCACATTTAATATAGTGATTTGTCCATGTGCATTATTGCACAGATGTTTATGCTGACTATCCCAATCAGACAAACCAGACATCCAGCTATCCAACAAGACATCCACTATCCAAACCAGCATCCAGCTATCAAACAGACATCCAGCTATCCAAACCAGACATCCAGCTATCCACAACCAGACCTCAACTACAGGTCATCATGGGAGAACTGTCTTCTGTTCATTTACAGTGTTCTGAATGTTATTCTGATGGTTATGATCCTGGTGAGTGAATGGAAATACGAGATTTGAAATATAAAAATTTAAAAAATCATTTACAGAGAATTTACATATTGCTTTTGTTAATCAACTTGATATTGACTTTTCACATTTTGTTGGTTTATATTTCAGTGCTAATCTTGACCTTGCCATGTCAGAACAGGAACTCTCCTTCTACTAGCACCAAGACGCCGAATAGACCAGAGGTAAGTTACTTTTTGTAAAGATCCTAAACAGTTGCATCAGTCTCAGCTAATTTGGACCAATAATTTAGCTTAAAGCTGCAATATGTACTTTTTTGGCTACCCAACAAAATTCACATAGAAATGTGAGTTATAGATCTGTCATTCTCATTAAAAGCAAGTCTAAGAAGCGTTACATCTGTTCTGTGTGTGCTATTTCTATGCTTCTATTCTTAATTTAGTTTTTGCACTTTTACTTTCAGTTTTGTACACCAGCTTCAAACAGCTGAAAATACAATATTTTTGTTTATGGAAAATATATTTCACAGCGGTTTAGATGGTACAATGTTTATCAACACTATGCTTGTTTGTTTTGTCACAGAAACTGAAATTAGGTGAATTATTAGAATTTTAGCAACCATAGTGCAACTTTAACAGTATAACGTGCTGAAACGCATACCGATATATCAGAACTCTGATTGCATGCAAGTTTAAAATAACAAAAGAAATAGTCACTGCATTGTTTATTACATTTACTCCCAAAGTCAGTGACACAGCACCAAGACGATTAAATCCTGAACTTGTATCAATAATTAGGTTTGCAGTATAATGCATGATCCATAAGGGCAAGCTAAGAACATGCTTAGAAATGCTTACGGTAAAATGATGGTAGTCATGTGACATTGTTACAGTGATGACTAAAAGAGTCTACTGAATATGCGTCACTCCTTTTCACTGCTAGTCAGTAATTATATTGTTTGTTAACGTTCCCCTACTTTGCCATGAGTTGTACTTTACTAAAATGCGATGATGTAGTGTGTCCATTTATACATGAAGGGTCAATCCAGTTGTATTGTAACTGTCTTCTATTCAGACATCCCTCAAAACTAACCTGTTAGGAGTGCTGCAAACAAGCAAACTTTATTCAGGGATTTGAGGTGAGGCTGTGGTCAAAGTCTCTGCAACGTCTCTTTAACATTTCAAGAACCGCATCAATATTATACAGGTCAAATAATCTGTGCAAATTTGCACTTGTCTTTTTGTCCTTTTGCGTCATCATCACTTACAGTGGTACTCTACTACACAATTTGACCGGGTGCGTTTTAACTGGTTGAACAGTACCATCTACTGAAAATAGTAAGCACTGCAGGTGTTCCCACACTGCATCCTGGCTACCCAACAAATTAACAAATAGTCCTGGTGATATGTGCCACATTTTTGGTGAATTGTTCACTTTTTCATAAAAGCATAAAACTTGGTAAGTCTACACTTGTACAGTTTGGGGTCCTGAACATTTTCAGATGTGGAGCCATCACAAAAACTCATCCTGGCGGTCATGGCCACCATTTTTCTATTCCGCCATAGCTAGACAATGTATTTTCTTTCATATCTGCCAAACATGATAACCAGGGCTCGACATTATTAACACTTGTCCGCTTGGACAAGAAGAATATAGAATTAAATCACGCAAAAATCACATTATCAAACAACTCGGCTACTCYGATCAGAATTAAATCAGTTCCCTCTGCATGCAACGTMTAKCACACTGTCCTCCCAATATCTGCAGAATTTATCAGAGTACAAGAGCCAATTTATGCTTGATGTGAAAATTGAGCTCRGTACTGCATTGCTGTGTGCAWKCGAAGRGTTGTAACAATGCGGAGGGKTRCATAWAGCGCTGCATTGACATGATTGGTTCACTGTAAGTGGGGGCGGGAGGTCCTGTATAAAACAAAAACTCACTTCCTTGACAACTTCCTTCACAACAGATCTTAAAAAAAAATAATGTATAACAGTAACATGCAAAACAAACATAACAGCCAGAGGGATTCCACAAAGAAATAAGAAAAATAAATAAATAAAACCAATCCACATTATATCAAATCAAATACAGACATATAGCGAATGTTGTAGCGAAGGTTGTGAATGATCTTTACACCGAGGTAGGTTACAATATCTTTTTCAGAGATGTTAGAGATCCTTAGAGTCACTCAAATTGTAATCTAAGGAGTAAAGATTCTCATAAAACTTAGTGGTAAAGTCTGATAACAACTCTCTATCCTCAGTGGTAACCCCATTAATCTTACATTTCCGAAGTGTGTTGAGTTCCCCTCTACTCTTTTCCAAATTAAATCTGTAGCTACTGTTCTTTTTGCCTTTTTCAAGACATTGTTTTCTGGATCTTCTGAAGGCTCCTCTAGCCTTTTCCTCATACAATGTATCTAGTTGATTCTGGAAATCATTCAATTTAGCTTCCTCATTAAGATCAAGATGCTCAATCTCTGTGATATCCGCAATGGTTTTAGAGAGTTCAGCTACCTCACATCTCCTTCTTAAAGCAAGCCGTTTCCATCAGTAATACAGGCTGAGCGGATTTTACATTTCAGCAGTTCCCAATATTTCCCATATTCTGCATAAGATGTAGCTAAACTCCAGTAAACAGGAATTAGATTCTTAATCACATTTTTTTAAATCATCATGCAATAACAATGAGTTATTTAATTTCCAATAACCACCATAGTATTTCTTACCATCATTACTGCACATTCTTACAGTCAACAATATGACTTTATGATCTGTCAGGACTGCAGGCAGTATTTTGACCTCTACAGTGTTGGGCTCAAGACTAGAGGTTATCACCCACAAGTCAATTATTGATTGTAGAGAACGATCTCTATTACTCCWTGTGTATTGTTTCTTTCCAGGGTTTTTAACTCTCCATATGTCAATTAAGTCCAGGCTTTGGCAGAACTTCACCAACTTGTTCACACCAATGTTAGGCCTATGGGGCAATCTATCAGTCTCATTAGAATAAACCATATTCAAATCTCCACCAACTATAATCTGACTGGATGGATATTTTCTCAGGAGACGTTTAAGAATGTCTTCAATTTCCTCTAGAAGTAAGTTATTTGGGGGACTAGAACAGTATCCATATACATTACACAACACAAATCATCTCTCCATGTGGTTGATGACCGCTACTACCCCAATGTCCATTTAGTGTCCATTTGAGTGAACAAAAATGTCGCTTTGAAATTGTGTGCTAAAATTGCAACCCCAGCTGAATGATTAGTCCCGTGGGCCAAAAAAATGACATTGCCCCACTGATTTGTCCAATAATTATAGTCCTCTTTGCATTAATGTGTTTCTTGAACAAATACAAGATCTGCGTTGCAGTCCTTACAACAAAACAAAAAAAAGCTTTTCTCTTCAACAGGTTTCATATCCCCCTGGCATTGATTGACAAACTTCAATTCCATATCTATAGAATAGAAAGACAAATCCTATGCAATCTCAACTCTACCCTCTCTATAAAAAGTTGCTTCATACATGTATTAACAGAAGTCTTAACTTGTAAACCATAACACCACAATTCAAAACTAGAACGCTTAGTTTGCAGTGGGAAGGAGCTACCTTGTAAACCTACCGACAGAACAAATCACCRCGGTCGTATTTCTTTTCCGTTGGCGAAAAAGGCTCTGATTCCCCTGTAGTATCCACCCTTTCCRTGATTTCGGGACTGTTGTACAAGATGCCACAATTTTGCCTTTGCTGCTGCAGTCAAGTCCTACCCGAATCTAAATGTTCTCTCTTTCAGAAATGCGCTTTCCTTTGCTTTCTTCCAAACTGCATCTCTTGCTGTGCGAAAAGCAAACTGGATGATGATCGAGCGGCTGACGATGGCGTCTTGTTTCTTCCCAATACGATGAGCGACATCCACAGCCACATCCACAGCCATATATCCATATGGGAAGTCCGGTGACAGACGGTTACAGATGTCTCTTACTAAGCGCTTCACATTCCCAACCTGGTCCTCGGGGACACCTTAAAGCCGTAGCCCCCACCTTCTCCGGTATCGCTCTGCTTCCGATAAGCGCTCTTGCATGTCTGCGATGGTCTTCTCCTGTGCAGTGCATTTCTCAGAAGTAGCAGTGTTTGCAAGTTTAAGCTCTTCGATACTCTTGTATGCATGATTCAGAGAGGTCTCGAGGTCAACTATTTTTMATGTGTTTTCGKGTATCATTTTCTCCAGACCATCGGCTCTTTCGTTTATCTTTGCAGAGACAGCATCGATTATGTTGACCCGTAGTTCGCGCAAAGACAATTATTTGTTTCTTTTGGGTGCAGGACTATTGACTGCATTTTCAGAATCAACCGAATGTCCAGAATCCTCAATTTCTTGTCCCGAGGAGTCAGGTGGCGGTTTTTCTCCAATGTATGAGTGCTCAGCTAGCAACTGCCTACTCTTCCCTTTGCTCTTTCGCAAAAAAAAATCTTCCATTTCTCAAAGTTTCAGATCAAATTTGCGGTCAACTAAGCGTTCTCTAGTGTGTTTACTATAAGCCAAGTTCCGTTACATTTAAGTAAGTTTGAGAGGGATAAAAGTTAAGGTTACTCGGAGCAAGCTGAAATCTAGTCTGCACTCGCCGCCATCTTCCAACCTACCCTTCACAACAGATCGCGGAACAGCACCGAGCTGTTGACCAGAAGTGCAAGAAGTATGTATGGCCCTGACTTCTGCATACGCTGTATTACCGTAAATGCTGCACGGCCAATGCAGACATCAGATTGACAATGCAGCGCCTTTAATTATTGTAAACTCAACAACAAAAAGTTCCTGGAGTATCCTTTAGGGATTCTTCAAATTGAAACTGTGGGGGAACCCCTATAAGTTCTTCGAAGAACCCCTTTTAATGGATCTTCCAACCTTTTTAATAAACTTTTGGGTTAATTTTTTAAATAATAATACACATAACAATTACACCATATTTTAGTTGTCAGTGTTTATAATGATTATAGTGCCAAAGCAGAATTACAACCTCAAAATATGAGGTTAACTCCCAGCAGAGCCCAAAGTATAATGGGGCGGCAGGTAGCCTAGCCCTTGCGTGTTGATGTTCTCTGTCTCCGTAGCCAGAATGATTTTGCAGTGCATGGTGATCGAACAGGTTTCCTTTTAAACCATTATCAAAAAGTTTCTCATTCACCACAAAAACCAAGGTATAACATACCGCTAGCCACTTGACATACCATGTATGGCTCCTCTTCTGTATACCTACAGACACAAAGGTGAGGAGATGCTGTCCTTTCAAATAAAAAATCCAAACGTTTCAGTTGGGCAGTTAGGTTCCTGCAAGAACCCCACATAACTTAGGAGGTTTCTCGATTAACCCACCTACTAATTTCTTCGATTAACTTTGAGGATCTTAAAGAAGAACCCTTGTTGAACCCCTAATTTTAAGAGTGTAGGCCTGCATTGACAGACACAAGCGGGCTTTCAATCATGCAGTCGTGATATGCGTTTTTCTTTATCAAAGCGAGCCTAGCCGTGTGCACATTTGTTGGTATTCATTGCTAGTTAGTGAGTTGTTTGCCCAGTTATAGCCCATTTGGGTCTTCAATCAAAATCCTGGAAAAGTCCTGGTGTGTGCCAGTAGGGTGTAGCCAGAAGAGAGAGGCGAGACATTTGTGCAGCAGGTAAAATAATGATATACAACCGACTAACAGTCAATTGAAAACATTTATGTAGTTTGCCTGGTTTTCTCGCTAGTTTACAATACATATATTAATGTCATTGTCATGTCCTAAAATAACTTTCATGGCTCTCGCAAATGGCCGGAACGCAGTTGATACTGGTGCACGGTTGATGTTGATGAAACCAATGCTGCATACTCCGGTTATAAAAACATCTCTCAAGCGCTAAAAATTGGGTAGGATTCTCTATTCAATATTGGACATGTAATTCTGACAAAGTTTTTAAAATATTCTTAGAATAGCCTAATTGACAAGTAACTCTATCCTGTCAAGAACTCCCCTGAACACTGAATATTTAACCTTACAAATAGATAAACTCTCATCTGGTTACCTTGCCCACCTTGAACAGAGGTTATCCAAAGCTGTGGATTGTTTGAATGTATTTTCCTCTGTATCTGGTTTGACTTTAAATGTAAAAACAATTGTGATTTATTTGCATTAAAGGCTATATGTAATGATTTGGTTGATATTGCTGTTATTCCCATAAAAATGTTAATACATACCTGGGAATTAAGATATGTAAAAAACCAAACGAAGGGCGCATTGAATTTTAATCCCACCACTAATAATGTTAAGAGGTTTGATGCTTGGTTGTCTTTAAATGGTCGTGTATTGCTGTCCAAAAAATTGAAGGATTATCAAGACTAGTATATACTGCAATGGCATTGGATGTTCCCAAAGCAACAATTAAAGAAGTAGACTGGGTGGTTTAAATGAGTTTGGTACATCCTATTATCTTTAAGACTAGAAGGATCAAGAATTACTGTCACACCCTGACCTTAGAGATCTGTTTTATTTCTCTATTTGGTTAGGTCAGGGTGTGATGTGGGTGGGCATTCTATGTTTTTCTGTTTGTATTTCTTGTGTTTGGCCGGGTGTGGTTCTCAATCAGAGGCAGCTGTCTATCGTTGTCTCTGATGAAACCATACTTAGGTAGCTCCTTTTTCCCCTGTGTTTGTGGGAAGTTAACTTTTGTTTGAGGCATTGTGCCCTAACTTCACGGTTTGTTTTTGTATGTTTTATTGTTTTGTCGGCGTCATTTCAAATAAAAGAGAAATGTACGTCACAACGCTGCACCTTGACAATTACATCCAATTTAAGGATAGGATTTGAAATATCATTCCAAATCTTTTTACAAAGGTTGGTGGCATTGTATTCTCCTAAAATGTAACAGAGCTAAATATAATTCCCCTTAAATTAAACGGCGAAGGAGTACGCCATCGTTGTTGATGCAATAGCTACATGCCTTATAAGACGTATACAGGGAAATTACAATTTCAGAGGAATGTGGAATTCAGTTTCAGCTTCCTATTAGATGGTTTATGCGTTAAGGATAAAAGTGCACAATAATTATATTAGGAAGATGAGTCACGAGCTTTTCCCTCCTGCAAAAGTATACTGGAATTATAGAATGGAATGCGGTATGGAACTTAAGGAGAACATATGTGTCAATAACGAAGTCGTGAAGTGTCTTTAAAAAAAGTATCATTTAATATATCCAGTAAACTAGGTACTGACAATTTCAAATTGATATCGATGAAGTGTGTGTTTTGTCAAATTGAGAATGAAACCACAAGTCATGTGTTCTTTGAATGTATTTGCAGTAAGATCTTTTGGATGGATGTACATTTATCTTTCAGATCAACTGGTGGTAGGGTTCTTCTTGATGGTAAAGGTGTTTTACTTTTGTTTCATGATTTATATCAGATTAAAGAATATACAATGAATCTGCATGTGTCACATGTATTGACGCTGGAGAGACGAAGCAGGTAGGGAAGAGCGGGAGCAGACGTGACAGCATGGTAAATATTATTWACAGTACATGCAAGTGGGCAAAAAACCCAACGTTCTTTTTTTTTATTGAACTGGAGTTTTATTTTGAAGTGGTGCATAATCTGAAAAACTGTAAAGCAAACGAACCCTAATTGCCTGTGAAACCTTGTACATTTTTGTTTACTTATGTATACCCCGTGTGTAAAGTTTCTGTGTTATTTGGTAGATTTTTTGTAAGATGTTTGTATATTGTGTTATAATTGTTAATAATAAAAATATATATATTTAAAAAAAATACCTTGCCCACCTTAGCCATTTGATCCCTGGTTCATTGAGTGAGGAAATTATTTTATAAAGACAATGTTTTGCTTGTAATTGTAATGTTGCAGTGATGCAAACCATCCTCCTGGGGATTCCAGGAGAGCTACTGGATGTGCAGGCTTTTGCGCCAGCCCTGCTCGAACACACCACATTGTAAAACATCAACTGCTCAACAGGACCTTGATAAGCTGGTGTGTTCGAGCAGGTAGTGTTTGAACAGGGTTGGATCAAAAGCCTACACACCCAGAAGCTCTCCAGATGGAGGTCGATGGACCACATGTGTTTTACACAGTAGCCCATCAGTGTAGTATTTTACTTTGTGGGGGGTTAAGGGCCTTGCTCAAGGCCACAACGGCAGGAAATACTGTATAATACATGGGATCAGAGACCAGCAGCCTTCCATTGTCAATACCAGTGAAATAATGAATGTTATTTTGTGAAGTGGTTCCATGCATCATACAACAGTTTTCAGTCACCTTTTTGGCCCATGGCGTTACAGACCTTTTTGGGGGGGACAAGTGACTTGTTCCTCCATATATTTACATATTCTTAAATCCATTCCTTTACTTAGATTTGTGTGTATTGGGTATATGTTGTGAAATTGTTAGATATTACTTGTTAGATATTACTGCACTGTCGGGGGCTAGAAACGCACGCATTTGCTACATCCGCAATAACATTTGCTAAACACGTGTATGTGACCGATACAATTTGATTTGATATGATTTGAGCCTTCAGACAAGTAAAAAAAATGGTTACTATCAAGCCCTGATAACACATAAAGGGTGAAGTCTACCTTAGGTCACTTCGGTGATTCTAAAATTACTAGATGAAGGCTTTGAAAAAATATATTTCTGTGTTGTAATTAATCATTGGGCAGTAACGAAAATGTCTGTTATTAATGATTAAATCCATAATTTCATTTAAAAAACATGCTCATTTTAAAAACAAACTCCCCTTCCGCAGCTGTGGTGGGAAGTGGCAGAGCTATACGCTGTTTGTCAGACCATGAGACATCCTGAGAATCGGTCATCTCACCAAAGCTTCTGTAGCATCCGAACGGTTTGGCCTACAAACTAATATGATCACTCTATAGAAAGGGGAGACTCTCATGAACACTATGGAGTTCTTCGTTTTGTCATGGGACTGGTTTAAAGGTAACCCACTGGTCTAAAGGTAACCCACTGGTCTAAAGGTAACCCACTGGTCTAAAGGTAACCCACTGGTCTAAAGGTAACCCACTGGTCTAAAGGTAACCCACTGGTCTAAAGGTAACCACTGGTCTAAAGGTAACCCCTGGTTAAGGTAACCCACTGGTCTAAAGGTAACCACTGGTCTAAAGGTAACCACTGGTCTAAAGGTACCACTGGTCTAAAGTAACCACTGGTCTAAAGGTAACCCACTGGCTAAAGGTAACCCACTGGTCTAAAGGTAACCCACTGGTCTAAAGGTAACCCACTGGTCTAAAGGTAACCCACTGGTCTAAAGGTAACCCACTGGTCTAAAGGTAACCCACTGGTCTAAAGGTACCCACTGGTCTAAAGGTAACCCACTGGTCTAAAGGTAACCACTGGTCTAAAGGTAACCCACTGGTCTAAAGGTAACCCACTGGTCTAAAGGTACCCACTGGTCTAAGGTAACCACTGGTCTAAAGGTACACATGAATGGAAGTATGGAGTAGTTTTGTTCAAAGAATACGGGGTTAAATATGTGTAAAAATATATAGCAAGATATATTTCCTGAGCTTTCTTATATTCTCTAGATATAGGACAGACCCTTCAAAAACGTATTCCTTATATTTATTTTTGACTGTCTTTTTGTTGTTGACATTTATCAATGCGTTTCTAGGGCGTTCTAAAGGCCAGATGGACTATATTTTTTATACCTAAAGGGTTACAATTCAAAATCAATAGTAAATGATCATGAACTTCTTAAAACAATTCCATATTTCAGACTTTTAAAAATTAAATAATGAAAAAAAAACTGAAATGTAGCTAATAATTTGTGACATTTTTAAAGGTATTTTCTTTTTACTAAACCCTCCCGTCACCCACCCGCACTTCATCCAGAATATGTAATGACCTTAAAGCCACCTTCCCAAGGATATAAACGCAGCGAATGAACAAAGGGACGGCATTACGTTTTATAACCCAGCCCTAGCCTGTGGTTGACCAATTAGAATTCCTTGCAATAAAACTGAGCCAATGGCCAAATAAAAAAGGATCCTATTTCAGACTCAATATATAGGAAAATTCTCCCATGTCTCTGTATTAATCCCTATTAGAAAAACCCTGTCCTCTGTCTCTGCGCTGTGTATTTATCTTCCGTATATTATTATACTGGACACAATCCATATTGACAGGTCAAACATTTATAAATTAATAAAAATTAAAAAAAATGCCCTTTTTTAAAACTTTTAATAATATAAAAATATTTATTACAACATTTCTTCATTTTGCATGTAATTCATTCAGTCCAGTTGATTATTTGCAGGTTATGAGTCTACCTCCGCATCGCTAAACTGTACTGCAAGCAGACTGCTGTACGTCTGTTACCTACTTACGTTCATTACCACAGTTACAAGTAATACCATGCAGACCGCATCTTTTGGCTAGTTTATATCTTAGAAACAAAGAGTAGGTCTGTATTGTTTTTTGTTGCTTTACAAAGTCATTTTAATGCACAGTAAATTAACAGTTTCTTAGGTTATGATTGGTTGCTCAGCCTCCTTTTCATGTTCAGCCAGGCCACTGTGTTTATAACCCTGCTAGTCTCGTTGCCAACCATAACATGCTCTATCACTACTCCACAGGTGCTGGTTGCCAGTTTGTGTGATCCTGTTGATTGGACCCCAAGGTATTCATTTCAAATAGTCACTTAGTATTGTAGTGTCAGATGGATTAATTGGAGGCACATTTTTATGTCTCTGTTTTTATGTCTCTGTTCTGAAGTCTCTTCGCAGGTCAACGTTGAAGGCTTCAAGAGAGATAATGTTATCTTGCCTTGCACATACATTGAGAAGGCGCTTAAAAATGTCAATTTTTTTTGGCAAACCGCAGATGATGTGAATGTCTACAGTATTATTTATTGATGGAAAAGCAGATTTGTCCAAGCAAAACTCTCAGTTCAGAGACAGAACCAGTATGTTCTCTGATGAGTGGACAAATGGCAACTTCTCTCTCCTACTGACTGATCTCAAGGACTCTGATAGTGGGAATTATTTATGTTTCATACCAACAGAGAACATTCTTCGTCAAGTGGAACTTTCTGTTCAAGGTTTGCATTACAACCAAGTATAACAGCCTCTTTTATCTATACAGTATTGGAATTTCCATTAACAGTTTTAAGAAGTTGATGATACAGTATGATAACACTATAAAAATGTCCCTCTTTATTTTGCAGAGAAACCAACTCCTGAGCCTACAAATAGCAGCACCGTGAGCCTCAGAGGACAGAACCTCAGCCCCTTCCTGTTTCTCCTCCTCAGTCAAATGCTCTACCTTATTTGACCCACAGCATAGAAATTGGTCATTGTGCCATTTTATGTGGCTTTGTTTTGCAACTTCTGTGTGTTCAATCGTCTGAAATATCTTTTCTCTCTATATGTATGAAATATGAAACTGCAAATATAGGCTACCACTTGCTAGAACTCTTTATAGATGTGATGAGTAAATGCATAACACTTTTTTAAACCTGGGTAATCTGTGAAATCAAAATAGGAAATAAATTTGAAATAGGGTTGAAATGGGATTGAAATGGGATTGAAATGGGATTGAAATGGGATTGAAATGGGATTGAAATGGGATTGAAATGGGATTGAAATAGGGTTGAAATGGGATTGAAATAGGGTTGAAATGGGATTGTGTAGTGTGTCGCTCCTGTCAATACAGCTTCAATTACAAGGCTATTAAAGTATTACACAGCCAATTGAAAGTCATTTTGGTGAGAACTTGAGATTGAACACAATCGTGTGGTGTTTTTTGTTGTTTCAATTAGCTTTTTCTTTTACTAAGACATTTTCTTTAAGTTAAAGTAAACGTTCACTTCCTCAATATTCTGGAATAAAGTCTGTTGCTATTCCTTTTTGCAAACTATAGTTTGATCATGTGGTTGCACACTGCGTTCAGTCTCATCACTCACTGCTCACCGGTGGTGCCTGTCCATTCTGTAAGACCATTATTATGAATTTGCTTATTTATTTGACATTCATTTTACAATGAATSAAGTAAGTGTGTCTTCTGTTCTAAAATGTATTTAGAAGGACTGAGATGCTCAGCTCTGGTGACTTTTCAAAAGGACATTTTACTTCTAAATGAATGAAAATAAAATTATACTGACACCATCTAAAATATATTATCAGGTATCATATTCGCAATAAGTAATATCATCTATAAGTAATATCACCCAACTGATGCAGCAGAGTGGTGATAAATAAATAGGTAAAGCATTGGGTTGCCTATCTGACTACACACTACTTCGCGACATCACAGCATACTCCTGATCCCAAATGTGGAACTTTTAACCATTTAGAATCCTATTGATGTATTTTATGTCCAAAAAACTTTCATAAGCACAGTGAATATAATGTATATATAAGATTTCTGGTCTCATGAAACCAAGATTGCGCCTGAATGCCGAGTGTCACGTCTGGAGGAAACTTGGCATCATCCCAACGGTGAAGCATGCCAGAAGAACTATACATTTCCTCCAACCTCTGAACCCCCTGAATGGGTAGACGGGCCAGAGGTCAGTGTCGTAGTGGGAATATGAAAATACACAGTGTACAAAACATTATGAACACCTGCTCTTTCTATGACAGACTGACCAGGTGAATCCACGTGAAAGCTATGATCTCTTATCAATGTCACTTGTTAAATTCACTTCAGTCAGTGTAGATGAAGGGGAGTTGACAGGTTAAAGAAGGATTTTTAAGCCTTGAGAAAATTGAGACATGAATTGTGTACGTGTGCTTTCAGAGGGTGAATGGGCAAGACAAAGATGTAAGTGCCTTGGATGGGGTATGGAGTAGGTGACAGGCGCACTGGTTGTTGTCAAGAACTGCGACATTGCTGGGTTTTTCATGCTCAACAAATCAAAATTGATTTATAAAGCTCTTCTTACATCAGCTGATGTCACAAAGTGCTGTACAGAAACCCAGCCTAAAACCCCAAACACGCAGTAATGCAGGTGTAGAAGCACGGTGGCTAGGAAAAACTCCCATGACAGGCGGGAACTAGGAAAAACTTAAAGAGGAACCAGGCTATGAGGGGTGCCAGACCTCTTCTGGCTGTGCCGGGTGGAGATTATAACAGAACATGGCCAAGATGTTCAAATGTTCATAAATGACCAGCAGGGTCAAATGATAATAATCACAGTGGTTGTCGGGGGTGCAACAGGTCAGCACTTCAGGAGTGAATGTCAGTTGGCTTTTCATAGCCGATCATTCAGAATATCTCTAACTTCCTGCTGTCTCTAGAGAGTTGAAACAGCAGGTCTGGGACAGGTAGACATCCGGTGAACAGGTCAGGGTTCCATAGCCCCAGGCAGAATAGTTGAAACTGGAGCAGCAGCACGACCAGGTGGACTGGGGACAGCAAGGAGTCATCAGGCCAGGTAGTCCTGAGCATGGTCCTAGGGCTCAGGTCCTCAGAGAGAGAGAGAGTAGAGAGAGAGAGAGAGAGAGAGAGAAAGAAAGAAAGAAAGAAAGAAAGAAAGAAGAAAGAAGAAGAAAGAGAGAAAAAGAGAGAATTCTAGAGAGCATACTTAAGACCTCTTTGGGCTGAGATCCCGCTAATGGGATCGATATGACAACAGCCAGTGAAAGTGCCGGGCGCCAAATTCAAAACAATGTCACGCCCTGACCTTAGTTATCTATGTTTTCTGTTTTATTTTGGTCAGGTCAGGGTGTGACGAGGGTGGGTATGTTGTTTGGCCTGTCTAGGGTTTTGTATGTCTAGGGGTGTTTGTTAGTCTAGGCATATTGTGGTCTATGGTGGCCTGAATTGGTTCCAATCGAGCTAGCATCATCATATTGGATCACATATTGTCATCTTATTTAGGTGCCATTTTCCATTTTGGTTTTGGGGTTATTGTTATATGTAGTTGCATGTCAGCACTCGTTATATTAGCTTCACGTTCGTTTTTGTTGTTTTGTATAGTTTGTTCAGTATTCTTCGTTAAAAAAAAAGAATGTATCAAATCACGCTGTGCCTTGGTCTCCTCGTTACCATGAATGTGAAAACAACAGAAATCCTCAACATACAAGTATTTTACACCATTTTAAAGATACACTTCTTGTTAATCCACCACAGTGTCCGATTTCAAAAAGGCTTTACAGCGAAAGCAAACCAAAAGATTATGTTAGGTCAGAGCCAAGTCACAAGAAAACACAGCCATTTTCCAGCCAAAGAGAGGAGTCACAAAAAGCAGAAATAGAGATAAATGAATCACTAACCTTTGATGATCTTTATCAATGACACTCATAGGACTTCATGTTACACAATACATGTTTTTTGTTCGATAAAGTTCATATTTATATTAAAAAATCTCAGTTTACATTGGCGCGTTACGTTCAGTAGTTCCAAAACATCCGGTGATTTTGCAGAGAGCCACATCAATTTACAGAAATACTCATAATAAACATTGATAAAAGATATAACTATTATGCACGGAATTAGAGATACACTTCTCCTTAATGCAACCGCTGTGTCAGATTTCAAAAAAACTTTACGAAAAAAGCACACCATGCTATAATCTGAGTCGGAGCTCAGAGACCAAAACAACCCAAACAGATATCCGCCATGTTGTGTAGTCAACAGAAGTCAGAAATAGCATTATAATATATCACTTACCTTTGATGATCTTCATCGGAATGCACTCCCAGGAATCCCAGTTCCACAATAAATGTTTGATTTGTTCGATATGTCCATCATTTATGTCCAAATACCTCCTTTTTGTTCGCGCGTTACACGTCCGTAGAAACATGTCAAACGATGTATAGAATCAATCTTTAGGATGTTTTTAACTTAAATCTTCAATAATGTTCCAACCGGAGAATTCCTTGTCTGTAGAAATGTAATGGAACTCAAGCTAACTCTCACATGAACGCGTGTGTCCAGCTCGTGGCTCTCTGGCAAACCTCTGACTCATTCCCCTCTCATTCGCCCCACTTAACAGTAGAAGCATCAAACAAGGTTCTAAAGACTGTTGACATCTAGTGGAAGCCTTAGGAAGTGCAATTTGACCCATAAACAATGTGTATTCGATAGGCCAAGATTGAAAAACTACAAACCTCAGATTTCCACTTCCTGGTTGGATTTTTCTCAGGTTTTGATGCCATATGAGTTCTGTTATACTCACAAACATCATTCAAACAGGTTTAGAAACTTCAGAGTGTTTTCTATCCAAATATACTAATAATATGCATATATTAGTAACTGGGCCTGAGTAGCAGACAGTTTACTCTGGGCACCTTATTCATCCAAGCTACTCAATACTGCCCCCAGCCAAAGAAGTTAAATTCACACAGGACACCGGATAAGACAGGAAAAATTCCAGATATAACAGACTGACCCTAGTCCCCCAACACATAAACTATTGCAGCATAAATACTGGAGGCTGAGACAGGAGGGGTCGGGAGACACTGGACAAGGCCTGGACAAGGCCAAACAGGCAGGATATAACCCCACCCACTTTGCCAAAGAACAGCCCCCACACCACTAGAGGGATATCTTCAACACCAACTTACCTTCCTGAGACAAGGCCAAGTATAGCCCACAAGATCTCCCCCATGGCACAACCCAAGGGGGGGCGCCAACCCGGACAGGAAGATCACGTCAATGACTCAACCCACTCAAGTGACGCATCCCTCCTAGGGACGGCATGGAAGAGCACCAGTAAGCCAGTGACTCAGCCCCTGTAATAGGGTTAGAGCAGAGAATCCCAGTGGAGCGAGTTTCTCGTGTGTATCAAGAATGGTTCACCACCCAAAGGACATCCCGCCAACTTGACACAGCTGTGAGAAGCATTGGAGTCAATATGAGCCAGCATCCCTGTGGAATGCTTAAGACACCTTGTAGAGTCCATGCCCTAACGAATTGAGGCTGTTCTGAGGGCAAAGGGGGTGGACTCTATATTAGGTCTTTATGATAGAGGTTTTCACTCATATCCACATAGTTTTTCAGTATGACGAGATAAAGTTGGTACCACCACAATAATGTTGACATCAAGGTTATTATTGTTTTGTGACTTAATATTAGTTATTATTTATATTATCTTTATTTTGATGAGATTCAGATTAGTTGTAGTTTTCAGACTCATTCCATAGTTTGTATTTGGTTTGATAAAAACATTTATTTTCGTTTTTATCCTATTTAGTTTCAGTGTTAGTGTTGAGGACAGAAAGTAGGCTATTTGTGGGAGGCTTGGAGACATTATGCGTTCTAGGCTTATAGTTTTTGCGAGGGTGTCACTTCTTGCACTGGGGCAGTACTACATAAGGTGATGGACCAGGACCATAGACTTGGATAGACATAACATCTCTGTATCTGTGTAATGATGGCGTCTGTGAGAGCATGGGCAGTGCCATTGAGGCCATCGCCATCTTGAAATTTTACATTTTCTCCTTCACAAGTAAAATCTATTGCTGATCCTCCTGATGACCTGGCTGTCACGACTCCAACCGAGTCATCAGGTCATGCCAACTGTGCCACCAGAAGGGATCAGCCAATGAAGTTGGAAGTCGACTCAATCAAAATGGTTAGTCCTCAATGGCGCTGCCCATGCTAACAAAGGCTTTTGGCCACTAGAGGAACCCATACAACTCTCTTGACAGAACAGAGGTTTGTTAGGTTCAAATTATAAATCAATCTTAAAGGTCCACTATGCAGAAATCTCTAAGCAATTTCCTGGTTGCTAAAATTCGAGTAGTTCACCTAATTTCAGTTTATGTGAGAAAACAAGCATAGAGAATGTAGAGAATCATTGTACCATCTAAACCGCTGTGAAATATATTTTCAATAACCAAAAATATTGTGTTTTCAGCTGTTTGAAGCTTGTGTACAAAACAGAAAGTAAAAGACAAAAAAATTAATTTAATTACTCAGGATTGGTGGGTCCCAGCGGGACGGTTGAGCTACATAGGCTAATGGGATTAGCATGCGATTGTAAGTAACAAGAACATTTCCCAGGACATAGACATATCTGATATTGGCAGAAAGCTTAAATTCTTGTTAATCTAAACGCACTCTCCAATTTACAGTAGCTATTACAGTGAATGAATAACATGCTATTGTTTGAAGGAGAGTGCACGGTTTTGAACATGAAGTTATAACAATTAGGCCCATTTGGGCAGTCTTGATAAACAAAAATTGAACAGAAATGCAATGGTTCATTGGATCGTCTGAGAATTTGCACATACACTGCCTCCATCTAGTGGCCAAAATTTAAATTGCACCTGGGCTGAATAATAAATTATGCTTTCTCTTGCATTTCAAAGATGATGGACAAACAAACAAAAAAAGGTTTTTTTCTTTGTATTATCTTTTACCAGATCTAATGTGTTATATTCTCCTACATTAATTTCATATTCCACAAACTTCAAAGTGTTTCCTTTCAAATGGTACCAGAATATGCATATTCCTTGCTTCAGGGCCTGAGCTACAGGCAGTTGATTTGGGTATGTCATTTTAGGCAACTTTTTAATTTTTTTAAGGGGCCGATCCTTAAGAGGATCATTGTACGAGATCTTCAGTTTCTTGGCAATTCTCGCATGGAATAGCCTTAATTTCTCAGACAAAGAATAGACTGATGAGTTTCAGAAGAAAGTTCTTTGTTTGATAGTTTTTTATTTCCCTCATCAATTTACACACTACCCTTTAATGACAAATTGTAGCAAATGTATTTAAAAAAAAGTATAACTGAAATTCCACTTACAGAAGTAATCAGACCTTTTATTCAGTATTTGTTGAGCACCTTTGCAGCGATATAGCCTCGAGTCCTCTTGGGTATGAAGCTACAAGCTTGGCACACTGTATTGGGGAGTTTCTCCCATTCTTTCTGCAGATCCTCTCAAGCTCTGTCAGGTTAGATGGGGAGTGTCGCTGCACAGCTATTTTCATGTCTCTCCAGAGATGTTCGATCGGGTTCAAGTCTGGGCTCTTGCTGGGCCAATCAAGGACATTCAGATACTTAAAAAAGCATTTATTTAACCTTAATTTAACTAGGCAAGTCAGTTAAGAACCAATTCTTATTTTCCAATGGCGGCTTGCCCTGGCTAAACTCCCCTAACCCGGACGAACGCTAGGCCAATTGTGCGCGCCCTACGGGACTCACGGCCGGTTGTGATACAGTCTGGGATCGAACCAGGGTCTGTAGTGACATTCTAGCACTGAGATGCAGTGCCTTAGACCATTGCGGCACTCAGGAGGCGACTTGTCCCGAAACCACTTCTGCGTTGTCTTGGCTGTGTGCTTAGAGTCGTTGTCCTGTTGGAAGGTAAACTTTTGCACCAGTTCTGAGGTCCTGAGCGCTCTAGAGCAGGTTTTCATCAAGGATCTCTCTGTACTTTGCTCTATTCATCTTTCACTCGATCCTAACTAGTCTCCCAGTCCCTGCCGCTGAAAAACATCCCCACAGCATGATACTGCCACCACCATGCTTCGCTGTAGGCATGGTGCCAGTTTTCTCCGGACTTGACGCTTGGCATCAGGACAAAGAGTTCAATCTTGGTTTCATCAGACCAGAGAATCTGTTTTTCCATGGTCCGAGTCTTTAGGTGCCTTTTGACTAACTCCAAGCGGGCTGTCATGAGCCTTTAACTGAGGATTGGCTTCCGTCTGGCCACTCTACCATAAAGGGCTGATTGGTGGAGTGCTTCAGAGGGGTTGTCCTTCTTGGAAGGTTCATCCAATCTCCACAGAGGAACTCTGGGGCTCTATAAGAGTGACCATCGGGTTCTTGGTCACCTCCCTGAACAAGGCCCTTCTCCCCGATTGCTCAGTTTGGTCGGGCGGCCAGCTCTAAGAAGAGTCTTGGTGGTTTCAAACTTCTTCCATTTAAGAATGACAGAGGCAACTGTGTTCTTGGGGACCTTCAATGCTGCAGAAATGTTTTGGTACCTTCCCAAGATTTGTGCCTCGACACAATCCTGTTTCGGAGCTCTACGGACAATTCCTTTGACCTCATGACTTGGTTTTTACTCTGACATGCACTGTCAACTGCGAGATCTTATATAGATAGGTGTGTGCCTTTCCAAATCATGTCCAATCGAATTTACCACAAGGTGGACTCCAATCAAGTTGTAGAAACATCTGAGGATGATACATGGAAACAGGATGCACCTGTCTAAATTTTTGGCAGCAGCTAATTAAACAAATACAAATATCTGAGCTCAACTTTAAGTCCCATAGCAAAGGGTCTGAATACTTAAATAAGGTATTTCTGTTTTTTATTTGTAATACATTTACAAAAATCTCTAAAAACATGTTCTTGCTTTGTCATTATGGGGTATTGTGTGTAGGTTGATGAGGAAAAATCGATTTAAAAAATAAATTAAATACATTTTAGAATAAGACTAACGTAACAAAATTTGGAAAAAATCAAGGGGTCTGAATACTTTCAGAATGGACTGTACAAGGCATGATCAGAGAGGAAGTGAAAGAGAGGTAATAGCCTGAAAGGTCATGGCCCAAGAGTCCCTGGGGTGGAGAGAGACAAAAAGAGAGTATCTCACCACAGCTGGTCAGGAACAAACAGAAAGAGACAATGAATCTAAGACCCTTTTATAACCATTTAACCATGTTTAGATTCCAAATCTGAGTTGTTGACCAATAGCATTACTATTGAGTTAACAAACAATCAGATTGGCACTCCCTTTCTGATCATGCTTGGAGAGCGCATTTGGAAACTATTTGCTCTTCATTTCTCTATCCGTATGAATATTATTCAAATGCGTCAGACTCTCTCATGGCTTCACGTTGAAAACAAATTACAATCCAGTCTTCTGATTTTCTTCAGGATTGTTATATATATATATAAAAATTATTTTTTAGGCCAGTTAGTACATAGTAGCAACATGCATAACCTCAAAACCAGACAGGCAAATTCAGGACATCTAAGACAACCCAAGCCAAGGACAAATCGCCTTAAATCTACAGTTTTATATAGAGCCATAGCTGAATGGAACTCTTTACCAATCAATATATCTCAGGCAAAGTGTAAATCCACCTTCAAGGAAAAAAATAAAAGAACTCTAATGCCATAGACCATGTGACTGGACAGGAAATAGAAAGCATCAACTGAAGGTTTAATGTGTTTCCTGTCAGGTATTTTAATTGTCTCTATTGTCTACTTGTTAAATGTTTGTAAAGTCTTAATTTGTAATTGTTTGTAATGTCTTATTAATTGGTGTTGGACCCCAGGAAGATGAGCTAACGTTATGGCGTTAGCTAATGGGGATCCTAATAAAAATTCACAAAATTCACATCAGACCTAAAGGATGTAAAAACAGAACTTCTTCTAACCAGAGGTGTGAAAGAATGGGGGATGGTGAGATCAACAAAGAGAATGAATTCCAGAGAAGACCATGAACCCTCTTGCATACAGTTGATAAGAGGAACTTGGGGGGCAGCCTTACACCCGCCAGATTCAGAACCTTGAAAATCCCATTTGTTTTTCATTTTTGTTCAGTTTACTAGGTGTACAGTRGTGGCCAAAAGTTTTGAGAATGACACAAATATTAATTTCCACAAAGTTTGCTGCTTCAGTGTCTTTAGATATTTTTGTCAGATATTACCATCAGCTCCTGGTCATGCCAACCAAGTAAAGCATCCGGTAGACATTCATCGTTGGAGATTGCTTCTCATACCAAGGGATTGGGCTCACTCACGAATTTTGCCTAGAACAGCCATGAATAAAGAATGGTACCAACACATCCTCCGGACGTGAGCAACTTCTCCCAACCATCCAAGGGAACCGCGCTTGGTGGATTGAACAATGCCCTTCCAGCATGATGGAGCACTCTTACCATAAGCAAAAGTTGATAACTAAGTGGCTCGGGGAACAAAACATCAGATATTTTGTGGTCCATGGCAGGAAACTACCCAGACCTTAACCCCATTGAGAACTTGTTGGTCAATTCTCAAGAGACGGGTGGACAAACAAAACCCCACAATTCTGACAAAGTCAAGCATTGAATTATGCAGAATGTCGCTGCCATCGTCAGGATTGGCCCAGAAGTTAGATTGACAGTATGCCAGGGCTGGATTGCCAGACCGTCTTGCAAAAAGAAGGGCAACACTGCAAATATTGACTCTTTGATCGACTTTCATGTAATTGTCAATAAAAGCCTTTGACACTTATGAAATGTTGTATTATACTTCAGTATTCCATAGTAATAC
>NW_019945232.1:116070-126137 GCF_002910315.2 Salvelinus sp. IW2-2015
CATCATGGGAGAAACTGTCTTCTGTCCTACTTCTACAGTCTGAATGTTATTCTGATCGTTATGATTCCTGGGTGTGTAATGAAATACTAGATAATATCAAATGTAAAAGTTTGAAACGTTTAACCATTTAAATGTGTTTGCTGAGTAGCCAATGTTGCTGTGTAATGTTGATATTGACATATCCTATATTGTTGGTGTATATTTTCAGTACATATCGTGGCCTTGGCATGTCAGAACAGAAACTTGTCTCATAAAACTGAAGGGACCACCTCCAAGATGCAGACCAGAGGTAAGAGACTTTGTACATCACCTGAGAACAGTTGCAGCATATCTCCCTCCAAACTGATTAAACTTAACAGGATCAATACTGAAAACCATACAACATATCCATTACGTAACTTTGACGTAGGTATGTTCTTTTTAAAAGATGAATTGCCATTGTTGTTTTGACAGAAATCTGACCACAGATCACAGCACCACCAAGAAGATTTCATCCCGAACTTGTATCAATTAATTACAATTGCAGTATAGTGCATGCTTCCCACAACTTCAACTTCTGCAATAGTTATATTCTAGAATCACTTTCCTGTAGAATGATACAAGGTCATGTGACAATGTTACAGTGAACAAGTTAGTAAATACTCTTGTGATATGGCCTGTATCTATCACCCACTTTCCTACCGCTAGTCAGAATTAATAAATTACGTGTTTCTTATTCCCCATACTTTTGACATTTATTTGACTAAAATACATGATTATGTAGGGTCACTTGCAGTTTTTCCCCAAACTTTGGTTACTCTGGAACCCCCAAAGGGTGCACGTTTTGGTTTTTGACCTAGCACTACAACAGCTGATTCAAAATATCAACTAATTATCAAATTTATATTTGAATCAGCTGTGCAGGTTAGGGCAAAAAACTCCAAAACATGCACCTTCACGCCCTGACCTTAGATATCCTTTTATGTCTCTATTTGTTGTCAGGGTGGTGAAGTTGGTCGTGGGTATTCTATCTATTATTTGTATCTACCGGTAGGGTTCTCATCAGACCCCATCGTTCCTGATGAGTGAACCATACTTAGTCCTGTTGATGGATAGAGGGCGCTATTTCACTTTGGGGAAAAATCGTTGGCCCAATTTAAACGTCCTCCCTATCTTGCTCTACATAGCTAGTATTTACTATTGGATAGAACGACTCTCAAGTTCTAAAACTGTTTGATTATATCTGCTGAGTAAATACAATACCCAGCAAAAGTCTTCCTGTCAAATATAAAAATCTGAAAATCGACGTTCCAGCCTCGCGCTGAATGAATTTGCTAAATATATGACTATACATTGGCACTTCATACGCCTCACAACAAACGTGAGAGGATAAATAATCTAGGTATATCATCAAAGAGAGTCGAGAGAGCGAACCCCCAATTGTCTCTGTGTTCAGGAAGGACGCGGAAAGGACATCAGCATGCTTCTGAAACTTCTTTTAACGTCTAATATCCCTTGATTTATTTGATAAATGTTGATAATATCATCGTAAAAATGTTTTTTCAAATAGTTTTACAGATTAAACCGGAGTTTGGTTCCCCCGTTTGTACATGGCAGCTTCGCCCACTGCTGGTTCCAATTCAACGATGGAGCTAAGTAACACAAACGCATAACAATCTATATCGGACAAGGGACCCCTTGACAAGATTCTGATGGGGAAAGCTCACCAAAAAGACTCCATTAGATGTATCCCGAAAATGTTTACTATTACGCCCAGATGGGCGCTGCCATTATAACGTGAAGCGCGTACTAATATTAGAATTCTACACATTGCATTAAGGAACTAAACCTGCGTACAACATGTATTAGTTAAAGTTTATATGGAGTTATTTCAGAATATTAGTCCAAAATATGCCACGAAGAATCGATGCTAAAATATTCACAATGGTATAACCACGGTTTGCAGCTTTAAAATAATTGGCACATTTTCGAAACGAAAATAAGTGTATAAGACCGATGTATAGGACTGTCATTCTATGAAGCTTATCAAGGTAGTGAAAAACTATATATCTTTGCTGTTTTTTACTATCGCTAACTTTTGCTGCTGATAAATGGGTGTTTTTGGCTATGGGTAAGCTAATATAATGCTATATTTTCGCTGTTTAAAACGAATAAAAACGAAATCACACAAGCCATTTGCACACACAATTTTCATAAATGTATTGTAAGTATTTAGGTATTCACGTTGTCTCTGTAATTACTCTTCTGCTTCGGGTGCTATTTGTGATGGTCCAATTGTTAAAACCATGATTTTTGTTATACCTCAAATATGCAACATTTTCGAACAAAACATAGATTTATGTATAAATGTTATAAACATATAAGTTGGATTTCTTGGAGTCTTGGTTAGTTTGTGGTTTGTGCACACCTGCTGTGAAAGAAATTCTGTCTTTTTGTATTGGGTGGGTGAAGCTAACATAAATAACTGTTTCGCTGAAAACATAAATCGGACACGGAACCAAAATCTTTCATTTGCTGTATACAAAAAGAATTCACAAAATATTAATTTCCGCGCCCAGGAAGTGGGCGGAGTTCCCCTAGCCGAACCCCTGTCCTAGACAGGTTTAAAGCCTTTTCCCACCGCTTGTTGAAGGTAGTGACTTGCGTTTATGTCAATAGCTTTAGTTCACGGTTGTTTGTAGTTTAGTTTGTCGGCTTATTCACTTAAATAAAGGAATATGTACCGCTCCCACGCTGCACCTTGGTCTACTTCATGCAAACGCCGTGACAGCCACCCCTTGGGGTCCCGAGTTTTGGGAAACACTGGACTAGTGTCGTTATTTATACATTGAACGGTCAATCCATTAGTGTAAACTATCTTCTAGTAAAATGTCATGATGTACAGTAATCAAGCTGCCTAACTTCCTTTTTTATAAAGCATGTGACTTCTGTGGGAAATGTGCAACGGAAAATTTGCAGTGAAGATCCACAGGAACAAAAGTATGCACTCATGGCCCACTCAGTTGCAGGCGTAAAGTAGAGCAGCAGTTGTCAGAAAGATCTTACACAGTGGAAGTAACACACCACACCACCACACAAACAGCTCATGTAAAATGGTCACAGGGCTGTGGTTTAATAAAACCAAGTATTTTTTTTTCTTTTCCAGTTGATGTTGTGAAAGAATTAGTCTGGCAAGAGGTTGTCTGTTGCAATACACTTTCATAATTAACATGATTTCCTAACAAACATGGTCTTAAACTCAAAGAACACAGGCCGTACCATGTAGATATGAACCACTATTGTGATGTGTAGAGTAAATATTGTGCATGAATGATTTAGCGCAAGTAAGCTTTGGACCATTTAACGTCAATATTCTTCACCAAGGGTTGGGAGTCAATTCCAATTTAGATTCCAGTCAATTCAGGAAGTGCCACTGAAATTCCCCTATTATCTTCTATGCTTTTTCAATTAGGAAAATCAGGGGGGGGGGTGGAATTGGAATTTGGTATAACTTTCTGAAATGGAATGGAATTGACCCCCACCCTCATCTTCAACAGAACTCCTCAAATGGTGCATTCCCTTGGATGACACTTTCAGTTACCCAGTGTTATGGCAAGGGTAGGTGTGAACACTGCCTGGGTGCCTATGGGGCTACATAGTCTTAGAAACCGACCCCCTCGGCAACACAGTGACTAGAGTCTTTGGTTTTCAACGGATGGACCTTTTTTGGCAAAGAGGAAACTACGTATTTTCCTCATATGCCAAAAGAGTCCTTCATTGAAAGCAGAGCCATCTGTTGTTGCCTCAGCGGATTAGGTTTCAGACTTGTTTTCTATGTATCAGGAAAATGGCTCCATCTATCTACAGGGACACTACTGGGCTTCTTCAAAATAACCCCTGTGACATCTTCCCGTCAGTCACTGTTCTTGGGTTCGTTTAGGGGTTCTCCCTTTCCACTGCTCTCCAGGGGGCAATATTCATAAAGCATACAGTGCTGATCTAGGATCAAGGTCCTCCCTGTCCATGTATCTTGTCATTACATCCAAAGCTAAAACTGGATTGCATAGATCAGCACTAAGACCACTTTTATGAATAAGGGCCAGTTAATGCCACTTGTTTCAAGTTTTATTAGACTTCGTGTACGGATAACTTAATATATCACTGCTCCACGAAATTGATTACTTGCATGGTTCCTTTCTCGAACAATGCAAAACAAATAAGGAAATGAGAGAAAATACAAGAATAACAACATGAAGTAAATGGCTCAGTTGAATAGAATAAACTCGGTAGCATAAAGTTAATAATCAGGAAGGCACACTTTTATAGTCCAATATTTACACCGTGTTTTGGCGAATCGGGGATTGGGGGCAAGTGTTTATACAATGTTGATACGGTGTAATAACAGTGCCACTACACTGGTGATTCTTGCGCTCTTTTATTCGTGTGCCAAATCTTAATGACACAACTGTCCAAACGGTGGCTAGTAATGCATCACAAGATGGTTTTACACCATTACGGGCTCGCTTGAACCTGTGTTGGGTTTGTGACCGGTTTTTCCATTGCAGGCGTCCATCTGTCTTGCGAAAGTGCCAAGCCGCACTTACCACTACCGATGCGCTTGATGTTTGGTCCAGTGTTCATCTCAGTATTTAGGTCGAGCACCAGCTATAAAAACGGGAATATTCCATTTTGATCAGCGCTCACACATTGTAGGCCTACATGTACCAGAGCTAATTACATGGATAGCCTACAGGTCATTGTTCCTTCATGGGTGTTGAATGGAAAGAATCCAACAAGAAGCGTCTGAACAACCAAATTAGGAATAATGACGCACGGAATCTTAATGCGTAGGCCATTAACAAATGCCTGACAAATAAGATACACAAGCCCCTCGCCTTGGTATGTAAAAGAAACACACCCCGTTACCCCACCGTTTTCTGGCGTGATTTATAAAGCCCATGCCTAAACCTACAGTACCTGAGGAGAAACAGCTTTAATGGAACTTGAGCAAGCGACCACAGGCCTGTGTGTCGAGCGCACTGCCCCGTGCCACATTGTTCCAGACCTTGTAGCCTATGTGCATAAAAGGTCCAGAGGGCATGTTCACAAGAAATCTACAAATGCACTCACTGTCAATAGCAAGTTTGGCTTGATGCTGAGTATTGTGACCAAGGGCTTTTGCCAACTTTTTTTCCTCGCCCCTTTTTTCGACACTCACCCCCTTCGCGATCGCGCCCATCTCATCATCTGTGTGTACATTCTCAGAATAAAATTAAACATGTCCATCTCCAGGTACTTCATTATAGTCAACAATTTAATCTAATAACATTTGACACGTTTGGATTTAACTTCATAGGCCAACTAATTGGCAATTGTTGCCTCATATTCGGTGACATAAATCTATTTAGGCCTATGTAGCGGCCAGAAAAAAACTGTTTTAGAAATTCCTTTAGAATGGAACCTTATCTATTCAACAACCGTTTCCCCACTGCGTATCGATCGCATGTAATGCCTTACTGTGTGTGCATTCATCGAACCCACCGCGGGTGCAGAGCGCAATGAAGCGGCATAACCCCGCGGGTTAGTTCCCATGGACTGTAGGGGGAGAGTTGTCTGTTCATTAATAACGGCAATCCAATTACGCGGACCGGGTTTGAGCTATTATGATGCTTCCGTTTGCACAGTTTTAAACGAAATGGGTAGTTTTTCTCATGATACCGCGCCAAAGTATGTGTATATCTCTCTAGTCTGTTTCCATTATATTCCATTCTATTCTATCCTTAGATTTAGGATTGATTTGGGTCAGGGTGATCCTAGATCTGTGTTATAGACCTGTGCAATAATTATGCCTATATACCTAAATATATGTTTTGCTGTCAGTGTTGGTATGGCGTATTGTTCCAGTCTAGTCCCAATGTATAGATAATGTTATACATTTTAATCCCAATATTTACTGTATCATTTGTGTATACTTCTTCTTTGAAGAAAGCAAGAAACAGAAGACTTCATTCTCGGAATTTACCCTACACTCTTAGAAAAAAAGGTTCTGGATCTATATAAAACCCTTTAGTAGGGTTCTTTCTTCCTGAACCAAAATTGGGGTAATATAGAACCATTGGGTTTCATATACTGTTCTATATGAACCAATTTCGGGTTCTAATAGAACGATAAGAGGTACCATTATTAGAAGCAAGCATTAGAACCCTTTTTTGGTTCTATCCAGAACCTTTTTTTCTAAGAGTGAGGGTAAATTCGAGAATGAAGTCTTCTGTTTGTTGCTTTCTTCAAAGTAGAAGTATACAAATGATACAGTATAATTGGGATAGAACATTTTATAATATGATATATCCCTGGAATGGACATAGACTTGACAATATGCCATACCCAACACTGAGAGCAAAAAAAAAATGTAAGGCATATAGCATAAACTATTGCCAGGAAGAAAAAAACGAATATGCACAGTAACCTATTTACCTTCAATATCTCCCTCGCTTGCTGGCGGACTCTTTCGCCCCCCTCCCCTCCCTTTGTTTTCGCTGTGGAAAGCGCTGGTGAGCGAAGCGTGCTGGAGGTTTATGGTAATTGCGGTTCCCCGATTGGCCTTCTGGGTAGAGTCTGCGACTGGAACCAAGGCGCAGGCACTCATTCTCCGCTGTACGTCTGGAGCGGTAGTTGTGAGTGCTCTGAATAGTGCCGTACGGAAGAAAACGGAAACAGTAAAACTAGGACGAAATAAAAACTAATGGGAACATTGACAGAGAAACACCCTAGCCTCTCACTGAAGACAATGGGCACTGTTAGCATTCTTTATTTTGTTGAAAACGGAAATTCTCGCCATATTTTTGAGGGTGGCGTGTGTGCTGTATGGCGAGCTCAACATGGCGCTGCAAGCATAACCAGACTGAAATTAGTTTATTGTTTATTGAGACCTACGACCGTTGTTGTCACCTGTGCTCTTGAAACATTCACGACAACGATTCACTTGGTGTCTTTTACTAATGGATATATTTACTGGGGGCAGAAGCGTAGCTATCACTGCGACTCCGTGGATGTGGTCGTTCATTGTCGCCTACTCGTCTTTCCCGGATTTCTACCAACTGGAAATGTATAAAGACTAAGGATGTTTTCGTAATCTAAATGTACCTACATGTCATTTAACAAGCACAACATTGTCACCCCTATTTGCTGTAAAGGTAAATTACAAAAGTAATATTAACCCCCGACGCACGAACTCACGTTGGGTCGTTTTGACTGACTCGTGGAGCCTAGAGAACACGGCCAAAAAGTTCCAACTGGACATCTTGTGTTTTGGCCAAGGACAATCGAAATTTAAGAGAATTATTCTGGAATTTTTATCAGGTAGGCTAAGATCTTTTTTTTGGATGTTTGTGCCTTTGTTTTCCTTTCCATGTTTCGTTTTGTTTTTGCTTTTCTGTCTTGCTCAGTCTGAAGACTCGATCTTGTTCGGCGTCGCTCTGACGATATGGAGACTTGGCCATCTGATAAGGGCTTCTACAAAGAACTGCGTATTTAAGGAATATTTAGTTGCTTGCCAATGTTTTGGTGTACTGAGAGAGATGTGTTAATAAACTAGTAGAATTCATGTTTCACATAGGCTTTGTATATAACCTAGTCTAGCCTACACCCGTTTCTATAGAAAGATTGTAGCCTATTGATGGTGTAATATTGGATGGTTTGGTAACGGAAATGTATTCATTGGTGTTGATTAAGCCTACATGTTTTACCGTTCATCCAAACTCTTAGTAAGTCATAATGAGAGATCCAACGTTTTTCACGGGACTTTCCAGCTAACCTTTTTTTCAGTCAGTCAGCTAAATTTAAAGGAAAATGTCAAATAAAAAAATAGCGTGTAGCGCGTGTGTGATAAAGATGTAGGCTAATCTAATTCTCATGTTTTCAAATGAATGGCCTGGCATAAAACAAATTAGTTGAGTCTCTGTGGGAATCGGCCTATAGCCTTTCTATATATAAAAATAAAGATTCAGTCTTAATTTAGTGCCTCGCCCATTTTTGACACCATCCCATATACCTTGTGGAACGACTTTGCAGATAAACGCTTGTGGAGGTCATCTGTGTAATTTCACTGCGCATTTCAGCGAGTGGATGATGGTGTGGTGGGCTGTTGGTTTTCCATTTATGGGCGACTTCATGGATAGAATGCGGAAATCATGCTTAAAATGAATTGTTATTAACGGGCTCGGTGATCGAGCACATTGAGACGGGTGTAGGTGTCCTGCAGGATAATGTAAGCCTAAGTAAACGTGTCTGAGGCTTCTGTCCCACATTGGATGATGCAAGGTCTGTTTTCTTGTACACCATATAGTCTTGTCATGTTGGCAACTTGACGTGTTCTGTCGCCTTAACTTAAACGAGTCCGAACTAAAGTCCTCCCCTCGCCCGGGGACGGGAAATGACTCTGGTCACAGGCTGCGCTACGGAATTCGACTCGTTGCATATACAGTACAAGACACAAGCAAGCGCGGACGCAACAACGGAGTGCAGTGTTTTTGGACTCATAAAAACGCCTCGATTTATGTTTTTAAACTTTTACTCCAAGACAGAGCGACAACACGGTGGAGAAGCAACTTACTGGGCTTTAGGCTCATAGGAAAATAATACAGGCCTAGGCTGTTTATTTCCAAAAGTTATCTGGATTATTTTTGTCAGTTTCCTACTTTGCTACCATAAATTAATTCCGAATACTTGGTAGCCTAACTGAAAGCTGAATGTGGCACAAAGACCGAGGGGTTAGCTTAGTAGGCCTATTGTCACAGAGCTTATTCAAAAAACATGTCCTTTATAGGCCACTGAAGAACCAATTTCAAACTGATTGCATTTCAAGACTAAGAATGTGTTTTGTTTATATTTCAATTTAACCAACTTGGTATGGGGGCTATGAGAGCGCAATTTACCCGCTTTGTTGTTTGCATTTGGCATAAATGAAGGCTATCATGCTGTTGACAACTATCTAGGCATATTTCATATGACAGTCGAATCTAATGAATGCTGTCACATACGAACAATTAGGCCTAKAACTTGGATAAATCRTGAAAGACATCCATTACAACAGTTACGCAAGTACCTGTAGACCCGTTTTTTATGTTCAAATAACAGATTTCAGGACACAAGAACGGCTTAAACAGCTTGCCTAACCAATTGGTATTGTCAAAATCCTACTTTTTAAAATGATTTATCTGAGAAGAGACCTCCCTACTCGCATTCTGCATTTATTTGGTGAAGGCCTACGCCCCCCATTCTGTCGACCCGGGTTGTTTATTTTTAGCGCAGCCATCTCGGTCTGCTGGAGCCTTTGTGCACTCAACGCAGACAGACGAGTCGTGTCCAGAGAGACGGTGCTTTTGAGGATATTTTTTTCCTTCATCCACCACCTTGAAATGTGATATGGAAATAGTAAATCGTTGGCCAACCGCCGAGAGAACATTCGGCGTCAGATAACATTTATTTAGGCATTTTCTTTTGAKCAATGGGAAGAGTAAAACGCATCAAAGATAAGCGTGKTTGACCAATATGCACCAATATTAGCTGGTTGTTGTCATGTAGGCCTAAATGAGGCCTTTCTCTGTCAGTAGGCCTATAGGCTYCTTCTAACATATGCCGAATTTATTAATAGGATATAGGTCCGCTATTTTCCGAGTTTGACACAATCAGTGGAAACGCTTGTGAAGGAAAATAAACCCACGGCACTGCAGTGAGCTGTAGAGAGAGAATTGCTTAGCCGACTCCCGCAGGAGATGTCACAGTTTGATTGAAGCTTTTCCTCTACAAGGCGAGTCTCCCCTGGGACGGCGGTCCCGAAACAGGAGAGCTCTTCTCTCCGCTTCAGAGCGCTTTTGTGCRGCAGCAGGAGCTCTGTGTGCACGGTTCTCTGCGCTCTCTCGTAAAAGGACGCCTCCTGACGCCCACACATTGTTTTCTTTACGCGACGTTCTCACCAGCAGCCAGAATGCACCTAAGTAGAAGGATAACAGCCCCGAGGTACCTTACACTAGGGGCACATATTTTATTTAAATGGAACCCGGGGCCTGTCGAATTGGAGCAGCCAAGTT